>NC_068361.1:100108643-100408643 GCF_020536995.1 Dreissena polymorpha | reverse complement strand
CAGACATTCAGATGTTGCTGGATCATGCCAAGGATTTGTACTCTTCCCTTTTGAGGGGCAAAACGACGCTAGCAGATGATATGTTATGCGATTTTGATCAAACTTGAGAGGGATACAGAGAAATAGAAACATGAAATTGCCCAGACCTCAAAGACAAGCAAAGTATGGCTGAATTATTAGCTTATGATTAACAATTCAAGGGTGTTGATTAAGCCATATCGTACTGGGTATTGGTTGATGCATTAGGCAGTGCCCAATTGCTATCCATCTTTGCTACTAATGGATTCATTACCTGCAATCTGCGTATTACTACATATATCTGCAGCAAATAAGCAACCTAGAGGAAACGCACCCGGACGTTTATCGAAAGTTCGGTATTGGTTTTCACGTTGTTTGTAGGAGTCATCTGTGCTGGGCTGGGCTAAGACGTGATCTTGTTATTGAGAAAACATTGAAGATGTTTTTATAAAGCACATGTGGTCTAACTCGCGGCAGTGGAATGACTGAGGAAATGCAAACCCCTTGAACCCTATCTGCAACATCCGAGCACAACAGTGCGATGCAGGATTTCACAGACCTGACCTATACTACAACTCCACAACACAAATACTCAACTGAAGTGTGCATCAAAGGGGATTCTTCTGATCTAGAGAAAATGCAGACACAGATTACAACCTGATCACCATACACAGCTGACCCTACTCTCAGAAACATTGTAAATGGGATAGTGGCTGGGTCACATGTGTTCATGCAATTGAGGCGGTTGGGAAAACTATCATAAAAGATATCATAGGAAAGTCGGTCTTTGGTTATAAATTCACGAGAAAATGCAGATCCAAATCTCTTTGGAATAGCTTGGCTGTTAAGATCGCTTCTGACAGTGCTTTTGATCATGCTCTTCTGTTCCAGCGTTTTCTGGTCGTGTTAAAATATGGAGATCCTTCCCTTGCAGTCGTATTGTCTTATGAACTGAGCTCCCATCCTGCTGCCTTCTTTGAAGCCAAGAACATACTTTGTACAGCAGATAAGCCTCAGATCGCTCAGGCAATTTGAGAGTATGCTGTAGACACATCATGTGAGGCTGTGATGAACTGTATTCATGAAACAGATGCATGATGGTGGCACTTTGCTGCATCCTTGACCATGGAGAAGGGCGACTCATATAACGCAATAGCGGAGTCTTATGTAGATGCAGTGAAAGGCATTACGGACAAGCGACAGTGGGGTTCGATGGCTACGAAGACGGTGATTATAACAAAGACAAAACGCACCAGAAACGTAAATCATATTGTGAGTTTCAGCAAAGAGACAGAATGCTCATGTTAAAAAGGAAGACTTTTTGTCTCGTGACAGAAACAAGGCCGGCATGATTGCTGTAATCAGCACAACTCTGACTTAAATGGGATGCTATGTTTTTCTGTCTTCAGGGGATGCAGACGTTCAAATTGTTAAATACAGTATAATGATCCCGTCGTAGCACCACAACGTTGGTGAGCGAAGATACATATTTACTCATCTTGATCCTGCATTACTCCGAAAGGGAAAATAAGACCATCTACTGTCGCTTTTATGTAAATAAATAGTCAACGGAACGCAAAGTGTATAATACTAACCTTTTGAAAGAACTCGTGCTTATTCAGGCTGTAATTAATCTGCAATGATTTTCAGCAATGGTAAAAAATCAAGTCTACAGAAGTTAGTAAAACCTGTTCCTATCATGGAGTCATTTGCTGGTTCATTCTCTCTTCCAGATGTCGTAAATTGGATTTTATGAGTATTCAACTTCTTAGTGATAACCTCAATTCGATTAAAGTGTTTCTTGTCTCCTAAACTATGGCATTTTACATTACAACCATAACGATTGAGTAACAAGTTATGGAATTGTGGACCATCGTATTGTGTTGATGGTCATTGGATGCCGTGTTGGATTTCTGTTTAACATAATTAGCTGACATTTTGTCTGATGATATAAATATGATATTAATGCGTTGCTTGCTCTCTGAAACCTGGGTATATACACCAAATTCATCAAATTTGAGTGGATAGTTACATAGTTATATTTTATAATCATAAATGAACAGTCTTAATGTCGTTTTCCAACTTCACATAATAGACTGTTAATAAGTTTTGGCGGCCATCTTGGCAGCCATTTTGGACTCTGTGTTGGATTTGTGTGTAATATAATAAACTTAAACAATGTCTGATGATCTTAATGTGTTCTTTGCCCCCTGAAACCTATGTATAGACACCAAAATCGTCAAAGTTGAGTGGCTAGTAACATAGTTATGATCATTAATAGGTTTTGGCGACCATCTTTGCGGCCATCTTGGCGGCTATTTAGGACGCCATGTTAAATTTCGGTGTAAAATAATTAACTTACACTTTGTCTGATGATATTAATGTGTTCTTTGCCCCCTGAAACCTGGGTATAGACATCAAATTCATCAAATTTAAGTTGATAGTCACATAGTTATGATCATAAATAGGTTTTGGCGGCCATTTTCGACACCATGTTAAATTGGTGTGTACTAAATTAAACTTCAAACAATTTCTGATGATCATTATGTGTTCTTTGCCCCCTGAAACCTAGGTATAGACACCAAATTTATCAAATTTGATTGGATAGTTACATAGTTATGATCATTTATAGGTCATGGCGGCAATCTTGGCGGCCATCTTGAAAAAAACAATTTTCCGGAGGTCTGATTGTGGTAAACTTTTGATATGTTTTTAAGGACCTTCTACCCTACCAGCATCAGTTAAAATAAGTTGTGTAGCAATTGTTTGGTGGTCAAAGTGTATATTGACCCTACTTCAGTTCAATTTCTCCCAGACAATTTATGAAAATTAAGCTTATTGAGGCCCCATATTCAAAGGAGAAAAAAATACCAAAAGCTGCCAGTACCAGACTGTTATCAACCATTTTCACATGCTACTGGCATGCATCTTCCAAGATATATAGGTGTAGTTTTGCCCCCCTTACTGGTACACCCCACTTCAATTTTGGGTACTTGGCTGAAGGACTACAAGCATGTCTACCATTTAGCCGTGCATGCATCACCTGTTACCTGAAGGACAAAGCACATTCTCTAATAAACTTAACAAATTCCCAACAGAAACAGAACTACTTTTCTGGCTGGCGACTTAAGTAGTTGCCTTTGTGCTACCTCTTAGTCTTGCTAAATCAACGTTATGTTTGCATCCGTTTACACTTTGCTTTGTCAGGAGGGCTACCATCCCGAAACCCAAAATACTGCCACACTTTTGATTTTAGCTTCTTAGGCGCATCTGATAATTTCAATTTGTCAGCCACAACTTGTTCAGCCATTTTGACGCTTTTCCGAAAGTAGACCGTAACACGCTTATTGATTGGACAACTAAAGTAATAAGCAGCAAATCGCGCGCGTCATAATTACAGGTAAAGATAAATCCTACACCTTCCCGTATCAAATAGTCAGAATACAGCGAGCTTTACGTATCTATGAATATATATGTCTTTATGTTAAAGAATCAAATCGAATTTGGTAGGTTTGGTATCGTAATCGAATCGACGCGTTTCGAACCGATTTTCGATGCATCGGATTGAATCGTTGCAGCTCTACTTGTATGATGCCTGTGTGCTTTACAGGTGCCTGTGGACACTGACCTACAGGAAATCATCAAGGAGATCTCCATCATGCAGCAGTGTGACAGTCCCTACATCGTCAAGTACTACGGCAGCTACTTCAAGAACACAGATCTATGGGTAAGTAAAACACATAGCTATGGGCATAAACTACGGCAGCTATTTCAAGAACATAAATCTATGGGTAGGTAAAACACAGAGCTATGGGTAGGTAAAAATTCAGAGCTATGGGTAGGTAAAACACAGAGTTATGGGTAGGTAAAACATAAATCTATGGGTAGGTAAAACACAGAGTTATGGGTAGTTAAAACATGGAACTTTGGGTAGGTAAAACACCGAGCTATTTGAAGGTAAAATACAGATTTATGGGTAGGTAAAACACAGATACTGTAAAACCATTAAATTTTGTGTGGTACGAATTTTCGTGGATTTTGTTGGTCCACTGAACCAAAAATTCAAGTATCAACGATTATTTATACATTTTTAATCAGAAATCGGTCATTTCCAAATGTCATTTCCGTCATTTTCTTGTGTTGTCAGTTATCAGAGATATTTGTTTTTGTAATAGTTACTTCACTTCAGTAGGTCACATTACACTACATGTATAAGTTTTTCTTTTTTTATTCATCATCGTTAATGTACGTTTTATTAATCATGGTAAATAAATATAATAAAAAGCATTACCAATTGTGGTGAAAAACACATTTCTTATATGTGACCTCATAAAATTAACAGTTTGCAGATTAATCATATATGTCAATATGTGCAAGAGACATACCGTAATTACTCTATGTTTTCGGACACGTAAGAATAATTATTTATTTTCGTGTCCGAAAACTTAGATACGAAAAATATTCACAAAATACAGGTGTCCGAAAACTTAGAGTCGAAAATTAAAGTGTCCGAAAATAGCTTCAATTGTATCAATGACTACCGGTAATAGCACGCGCTTGTAAAATACCATGCCGCAAAGTATAAATTACAGTTATATATGTTTGCACTGCATTTTAAATTATTTTAAATGCTTCATTTATGTGACAGAAAGCTACTACAAGGTTGTACTTTGACCAACATGTTCAAAGATGAGCATGTGATGTACCGATACACGCTAGTATGAACCTATAATTAACACAATACAAAAGCAAACTATAAATTCTTTGTTTGTTCATTTCCGATATTTGTTGTCTAACACCTTCCATTGTTTGTGAAACTTGCAATAGGGTGCATCACACTTGGAAGCGTTTAGTATTTGTCACAGTTATATTACTGAGATGGGGTTGTACCATTGCGGTAGAAAATGAAACTGTTAATTGGCACTACCCCTGGTTATTGTCATAAAGCTTATGCTATCGGGCGAAACCATTGTTTAATACCGGTTTACAAGGTTATTTACCCAATAACGCATATGTAATGGTCCATTGCCCTCAGGCATGCACCTGCCATGTTTTATGATGTTAATCTGGTTGTAAAACCCCATAATCGAAGTGTCATTAGATATCGAAAACAGGACCCAAATTTGGTAAAATAGCGCTGTAAAATATACTGTCCGAAAACTTAGAGACATTATTTATGGACGAAAACTCGTGTGTACTAAAATTAAGAGTCACTAAAAAATAATTATTTTTGCTTAAAAAGGGGGTGTTCGAAAACTTAGAGTGTCCGAAAACATAGAGTAATTACGGTAACGGTTTTCACACATGTATTTTGGGGACCTTATCACTCAATTGTTTCTACTAGGGGAACGATTGCGCTGATAAGTGTAAATATTGTCAAAACAACATCGATGGCAATTAGCGAGCAGGGACCCACAAGTGCGCCGCTTTATCACTCTTATCGTTAATTAATCTCAAGTCTTGCTGTCAACACAGATTAGCAGATTATGCTTCATTATTACTCTGGTTGTTTTAATAAAAGTTTAATTATAATGACGGTCAGTCTTCCCCGTTTATTTGAAATCTACAAAATTACGTGTCAACGAATTAGTTGTTTTTCATTCAACCACGAAATTGCATACTGACGAATTTCTATACGTTTACAGTATATGGGTAGGTAAAACACAGAGCTACGGGTAGGTAAAACACAGATCTGTGGGTAGGAAAACAAAGATCTATGGGTGGGTGAAACACAGATTTATGGGTAGTTAAACACAGATTTATGGGTAGGTAAAACAGAGGAATGGGTAGGTTCAAAAACACAGATCTATGGGTTGGTAAAACACAGAGATATGGGTAGATTCAAGAACCAAGATCTATTGGTAGGTAAAACAACGAGCTATGGGTAGGAAGAACACAGATCTATGGATAGTGGAAAGCACAGATCTATGGGTAGGTAGAACACAGATCTATGGGTAGGTAACACATAGTGCTATGTGTAGGTACAACACAGCTATATAGGTTGGTACAACTCAGATCTATGGGTAGGTACTATGGCAGCTATTTCAAGAACACAGATCTATTGGTAAGTAAAACACAGAGCTTTAGGAAGTTACTATTTTAGCTACTTTGAAAAAAAAACATTATTTATTAAATTATGTCATTCTTTCAAAATATGAAGACCACTTTATACCACTGGCCACATATTTCAAATAAATTATAATAATGCCTCCCTCTTCATAGAAGCTGATGTATATATTGCTTTGCACCTGTTTGTTGTACAGTCATTGTTCATAGACCATTTCATTCTTGCATATCTAGAGAACGCTTTGACCTTGCATATCTAGAGAACGCTTTGATTATGCAAATTGGTATGATGATTATGTGTGAGAGAGGAAGAAACATATAAATCTGGTCAAGAGGTATAATGACAATATCACAGAGAACTTTAAGGGTGCAATAGTCATTTGAAGTACCATAATGCCCATAAGTTATCCTTAAAAAACTGGCAATCGGTTACAAACATAACTTGTTTCTAATTGAATGACATGATAAATGAGCAGAAGTGAAATATTTTTGCCTCATTCTTTGAAAACTGGGCTTAATGCTTATGCTTGTCTGCACAGTCGAATCAAGGACAACACTTTATGCATAAATTGGATTTTTTGTTTATAAGAGATTTCTTTTAAACAAAAAAATACCATAATGGAGTTGTTGCCCTTGTTTCAGATTGTAATGGTGTTGTGGCCCTTGTTTCAGGTTGTTATGGAGTGGTTGTCTTTGTTTGGGATTCTGATGGAGTTGATGCCCTTGTTTCAGATTGTAATTGAGTTGTTGTCTTTGTTTCAGATTGTCATGGAGTGGTTGTCGCTGTTTGGGATTTTGATAGAGTTGATGCCCTTGTTTCAGATTGTAATTGAGTTGTTGCCCTTGTTTCAGATTGTCATGGAGTACTGTGGGGCAGGTTCTGTGGCAGACATCATGAAGCTCAGGAACAAAGTGGTAAGTCACAGTTGGCTGCAGGTGGGATACAGGGTTAAAGCAATAGTTAAATATATTTGGTGTTCAAACTATAATAGAATCTAAGAAATGTGTTTAATCTTTTTTTGCAGATGGTTATCTTTTTTTTCTATTTTTGGGTTGCAAACATACTTATGTTGATCAGGGCGTACTCTGCCATTCACCAAATAAGCCAATGTCTACAAATAAGGAAATTTGGTTATATGAATTCCCATTGGGCTACAAGTATTTTTTCATAATTGCCATTAAATCATTCAAAAGTAATAAGGATTCAGATATTAAAAAGTAAATTTGGCTACAGCAAATGTTTAGCCAAGGGGAGCCCTGAGGAGGGATTCATGCTAGTAAATAAGAGATTAATAGATTTGGTGCTGAAATTATAATTTTAATCAGATTTTTGAAAAATCTATTGAACAATTGTTGTCTTTTATCTATTTGTTTTAGGACAAACATACTTATGTTGATAATAAGTATGCCTGTTTATTTAAGAATGCTATAATGTATAATGAGCTGAAAGATATGTTTTTTGTTTTCTATACCTTTTCCCATATGCCAGTTTGTGTTTGAATGCTATCATATATAAGAACACGAATTAATCGTTTTTCATTACCTGTTTTTGCATGCTTTTAACTTGTCTTTTTCAGCTTAACGAGGAGGAGATAGCCACTATAGTATATTACACACTGAAGGGCCTAGAGTACCTTCACTCCAAGAGGAAGATCCACAGGGACATCAAGGCTGGAAACATACTTCTCAACACTGAGGGTCATGCTAAGCTGGCTGACTTTGGCGTCGCAGGGCAACTCACTGTAAGGGCTTTATTGAGCATGTGCTTATCGAACCTGGCTCTGGAAAAACCATGAGCATATCATGTTGTCCCAGATAAGCCTGTTGACTGCAATGTCTTATGTGGGACGACACTTAACGCACATGAAAAAAGCCAAATTTTCCCCAAAAAATCAATATTCCCAAATAACTTTAAACACAGTTTCCCTTTTTTATGCCCCCGAAGGAGGGCATATAGTGATCGCACTGTCCATCTGTCTGTCTGTCCGTCACATATTGTGTTAGGTTTCCAAAAATGCTCATAACTTCTATGTCATATGTAACATTCATATTTGGTATGCATGTGTATATGGACAAGGCCTCTCCATACGCACACAGATTTTGACCCCTTTTACCTTGACCTTGAACTTAGGGTCAGCGTTTAGGTTTCGAAAAATGTTATTTGGGGGCATATGTCATGGAGACAGCTCTTGTTTATCTAAGAATTTCCAACAAGTTTAACTTAAAGCCAGCTGAGTTGATGTTGGTATATTTTCCAATTTTTGTAATGTGTCGCAAGAAGTGATTATGAGTCAAAATGTGAACGTATTTATGTCAGATGTGCATAAGATTTGGTCAAGAATTGCCCAAAATCAGTACAAATATAGGGCTTTTTAATTTTGTCCATGGACAGAAATGATCTATATTCAAACACGCACGGGTCACATGTAAAACCACGTGATTCGCTCAAGGCATGGACTGAAGCATGAAAATAAATGCACAGACTCGAAGCACAGGAGTTGGGCACGTGGCCAAGTCACTTGAACACTATCAATATGTCATAAAACAACATGTTTCATCATTATATATGTATAGTCTAAGACAGGTTAATAATAGTCTTGAGGATTCCGTTATGTACATGATTAAGTTTCGTATTTTTTATGCTTTTTGCATTTTTTTGGCACAATTTTTGCGAAAATCAGTATGGAAGAGTTAAGCATTAGAATGTATCTTATGAATATTGATCAATTCTGGTCAGTTGAGAAAACCAAATTGTTGCGAGAAATAGCAACTCGGCTGCCTTTAAGTCTGAAATTTTGAAACCTAAAACATAATTTTTATCGACATTATTTACCGAAAATGAAGAATATATTGTAGTGTAAATTGTTTGTACGATGTTTAAGAAGATGGGCCCCCTGAATGTTATTAGTGTGACTCCATTGCAAATTTAACACTATGTTTGCATCCACATTTCATAAAAATTGATGGACAATTCAGGACACTATGGCAAAGAATTAAACATTATTTGTGAATCCACATTTCATATAAATGGATTACATTTCAGGACACTATGGCAAAGAATTAAACATTATTTGTGCATCCACATTTCATATAAATGGGTTACATTTCAGGACACTATGGCAAAGAATTAAACATTATTTGTGCATCCACATTTCATATAAATCTGTGAATGGACATTTCAGGACACCATGGCAATTAATTAAACATTATTTGTGCATCCACATTTCTTATAAATTGGTGGACATTTCAGGACACTATGGCAAAGCGCAACACTGTGATAGGTACTCCATATTGGATGGCCCCAGAAGTAATACAGGAGATAGGGTATGACTGTGTAGCAGACATATGGAGTCTAGGTAAGAGGGACCATGCTTTTTGTTGGCTTTGAACAGATTAATTAAATGAATACATGATTGTAATAAAATATTTGAAGTTAGGTTCGTGGTAATATTTCTTTCAAGGTGATGAAAGGCGGATAATATGCTCAAAATCATAACTGAGAACAATTTTTAGTGCTCACATGAAAAGGCAGGATTTTTGCTGTAATTGAAATCTCTGCATGTATTACAGGGTAATGATTAAAATGAACATTAGCCAATAACCCCTGCATAGATAAATTTTAAACTAGGCCTACTCAGAATCCTGTTTTATTTTATGCTTTCTGATGGTTTATATAGAAATATCAATGCATTAAACATCAAACAGTGAAAATTATCAATAATACTGTGAAATGACATGTTTTTATGTCATGACTTATTATTTTATCCTAATTCTTCAGTTTAATTACACAAATTTTCAATTGCAAGCATAAAATAAAAAGAAAATTTGTTGGATTTGGTGGAATATCGATTTTACGTCACTTGTGTTCATAGAAAAATTAATTTATGATCACTCGTCAATTAAAATCCATATTCCACCAAATCCAACAAATATTCTCTATTTAGTATTGCCACACTTGTAACCTTTTTTTAATCTTTCTATAGAAAGATGACAATTTGTGCTTGTTTGATCCAATTGTAGATATCTAAGACTACGAGCCATTCTCTGAGAAAACGGGGCTAAGTGCATGTGGGTAAACTGTCCTCCCAGATTAGCCCGTGCAGTTTGCACAAGCTTATAAGGGACAACACTTCCCACCTAGACTGGTTTTTTGTTTAGAAGAAACTTCCTTTAAACGAAAAATACAATTAAAGCGGAAAGTTTTGTCATTGATTAGCTTGTCTGTACTGCACAGGCTCATCTGGGACAACACTTTACGCAGATCCATTTAGCTGTGTTTATTTCAGAGCCAGGATCATATAAACTTTTGAGTATGGACATTGTTTTCAGGAATAACAGCGCTAGAGATGGCAGAAGGCAAGCCTCCGTATGGAGACATACATCCAATGAGGGTTTGTAGCCTGCTTATATAAAACATTACCTTCTCCATTTCATCAATATAACATTGTTTGAATTGTGGGGCTGGCCAGCTCAGAGTTTAAAGTGCTGTACAACAAATTTGATGATTGAGGGTTTGATTTCTGGTCTGGCCAAATGGATATAAGGGGATTGGTCATTAAATCCTTTTCTATTTTAGGTCACCGTGGCGTAATGAATATGGTTTATGCTAATAAGGTCAAGGGTTTGATCTCCCCCATAGACAAGAAGTGCTGATTCTAGTCCCAGTAAATGGACTCGAAATGTTTAAAATAAGCCTTAGGGTGTACGCCATCGGGTGAAAATAAATAGGTTTAAACTAAATCCTTATTACAGCCATTCTCCTTTCATTTGATTCATCTAAGGCAGGCATTCACATAGCCTGGTCATATGTAACCTTGTCAGCCATAAGGTCACTCAAGATTTCTTGGTTTTACTAGCGAACAAGGTAGCTCCTGACCAGGCTGTCTTTATGTGCAGACTGGTTACGAGCTACATTGTCTGCATATGGTAAATCACCCATTTTTAGCTCATCTATTTTTTGAAAAAAAAAATCAGCTAATGTCATCACCTTGGCGTTGGCGTCCAGTTAAATTTTGTGTTTAGGTCCTCTTTTCTCATAAAGTATCAAAACTATTGCATTCAAACTTGGTACACTTACTTATAATCATGAGGGGACTTGGCAGGCAAAATTAGATAACTCTGGCGTGCATTTTGACAGAATTATGTGCCCTTTTTATACTTAGAAAATTGAAAATTTGGTTAAGTTTTGTGTTTAGGTCCACTTTTCTCATAAAGCATCAAAGCTATTGCATTCAAACTTGGTGCACTTACTTACTATCATGAGGGGACTGGGCAGGCAAAGTTAGATAACTCTGCTGTGCATTTTGACAGAACTATGTGCCCTTTTTATACTTAGAAAATTGAAAATTTGATTAAGTTTTGTGTTTAGGTCCACTTTATTCCTAAAGTATCAAAGCTTTTGCTTTGTGACACTTACTTACTATCATAAGGGGACTGTGCAGGCAAAGTTATGTAACTCTGACTGGCATTTTGAGAGAATTATGGCCCCTTTATACTTAGAAAATTGAAAATTTTGTTTAGTTTCGTGTTTTGGGCCACTTTACTCCTAAAGTATCATAGCTATTGCTTTTAGACTTGGAACACTATAAATCTATTATAAGGGGACTGTACAGAACAAGTTGCATAAATCTGGTTGTCATTTTGACGGAATTATGGCCCTTTTTTGACTTAGAAACTTTGAATATATGGTTAAATTTTGTGTTTACATCCACTTTACTTCTAAAGTATCAAGGCTATTGCTTTCAAACTTCAAATACTGTCATACTGTCATGAGGGTACTGTACCTAGCAAGTTGAATTTTACCTTGATCTTTTAATGACCTTGACTCTCAAGGTAAAATAACTAAATTTTGAAAAAATGTCCATGACTTAGTTATTCATGATAAGATTTGATTGATACTTTGACAAAACAACTCTTGAATGACATACTACAATAGACTCCACTCAAACCATCCCCCATCCCCCCCCCCCTGAATCCCCCCCCCCCCCAAAAAATTTTTTTTTAATTTTTTTAACTTTTTTTTTTTTTTGAAAGATCATGTTAAGATTGACCACACCCTCACAATATACCCCCAACCCCCCTCCCCCCTATTTTTTTTTGGAAACATGGTTAAAAAAACAATAATATTTATTTTGATTATTTTATTATTGAAAGACTGTCCAACTATCCCACCCAAGAATCCCCCCCCCCCCAAAAAAAAAAAACATTTAAATTATTAGCTCATCTATTTTTTGTAAAAAAGAGCTATTGTCATCACCTTGGCGTCTGCGTCGGCATCCGGTTAAGTTTTGCGTTTAGGTCCACTTTTCTCATAAAGTATCAATGCTATTGCATTCAAACTTGGTACACTTTCTTACTATCATGAGGGGACTGGGCAGGCAAAGTGAGATAACTCTGGCATGCATTTGACAGAATTATGTGCCCTTTTCATACTTAGAAAATTGACAATTTTGGTTAAGTTTTGTGTTTAGGTCCATTTTATTCCTTAAGTATTGAAGCTATTGCTTTCATACTTGCAACACTTACTAACTATCATAAGGGGGCTGTGCAGGCAAAGTTATGTAACTCTGACTGGCATTTTGACAGAATTATGTGCCCTTTTTATACTTAAAAAATTGAAAATTTTGGTTAAGTTTTTTGTTTAGGTCCATTTTATTCCTTAAGTATCAAAGCTTTTGCTTTCATACTTGCAACACTTACTATCATATGGGGACTGTGCAGGCAAAGTTATGTAACTCTGACTGGCATTTTGACAGAATTATGTGCCCTTTTTATACGCCCGTCTATGACGGGACGTATTATGGTATACCCCGCGTCCGTCCGTCCGTCTGTTAATGTCGTACGCTACGTCAAATATCCTTTGACAGATTTTCTTCAAATTTTAACACAATCTTAATATTGATAAACCCTGATCCCCTTTCGTTTTTGACGGAATTCTGAATTGTCGTTCCAGAGTTATAGGACTTTGTTCGTCAAAAATTCGTGATTTCATTGAATGTCCTACTGTAGCTATATAAAAATGTTAAAGTTGTTATAACTTTGGTATGCTTGGACCTAGAGTCTTGAAACTTGACATGAAGGTTGGCCAGAACTAGTAAGTAACCACTGGACATTTCAAGGTCATTCATTTGAAGGTCAAGGTCACTGTGACCTTGAATGTAAAAATGTTAAAGTTGTTATAACTTTGGTATGCTTGGACCTAGAGTCTTGAAACTTGACATGAAGGTTGGCCAGAACTAGTAAGTAACCCCTGGACATTTCAAGGTCATTCATTTGAAGGTCAAGGTCACTGTGACCTTGAATGTAAAAATGTTAAAGTTCTTATTTCATGTTATAACTTTGGTATGCTTGTACCTAGAGTCTTCAAACTTGAAATAAAGATTGGCCAGTACTAGAAGATGACCACTGGTCATTTCAATGTCATTCATTTGAAGGTCAAGGTCACTGTGACCTTAAATGTTAAAATGTTAAAATTGTTATAACTTTGGTATGCTTGGACATAGAGTCTTCAAACTTGACATGAAGGTTTGCAAGCACACTTAGATGACCACTGGTCATTTCAAGGTCATTCATTCTAAGGTCAAGGTCACTGTGACCTTAAATGTTATTGTTGTTCATGTATCCTACCGTAGCTCAAATATCCCCCGATGGATTTTTTATACGCCCGTCTATGACGGGACGTATTATGGTATACCCCGCGTCCGTCTGTCCGTCCGTCCGTCCGTCCGTCCGTCCGTCCGTCTGTTAATGTCGTACGCTACGTCAAATATCCTTTGACAGATTTTCTTCAAATTTTAACACAATCTTAATATTGATAAACCCTGATCCCCTTTCGTTTTTGACGGAATTCTGAATTGTCGTTCCAGAGTTATGGGACTTTGTTCGTCAAAATTTCGTGATTTCATTGAATGTCCTACTGTAGCTCAAATATCCTTCGATGGATTTTTTTCAAATTTCAACACAATCTTAATATTGATAAACCCTGATCCCCTTTCGTTTTTGACGGAATTCTAAATTGTCGTTCCAGAGTTATGGGACTTTGTTCGTCAAAATTTCGTGATTTCCATGCTCATGTACTTATAAAATAAACCATGTATTCAAATACAAATAAACTGAAGTAAAAAAATGATTCAAAGGGTTATTTATTACCTTACTACTTCATTGGCGAACGACGGGCGTATCATGCGCTCATGGCGCAGCTTTTATTATACTTAAAAAATTGAAAATTTTGGTTAAGTTTTTTGTTTAGGTCCACTTTATTCCTAAAGTATCAAAGCTATAGCTTTCATACTTTAAAACACTACCTAACTATCATAAGGGGACTGTGAAGGCAAAGTTATGTAACTCTGACTGGCATTTTGACGGATTTATGGGCCCTTTATACTTAGAAAATTGAAAATTTGGTTAAGTTTTGTGTTTGGTCCACTTTACCCCTAAAGTATCATAGATATTGCTTTCATACTTGGAACACTCTCAAACTATCATAAGGGGACAGTAAAGGACAAGTTGCATAACTCTGGTTGTCATTTTTACGGAATTATGGCCCTTTTTATACTCAGTAACTTTGAATATATGGTTAAATTTTGTGTTTAGATCCACTTTACTGCTAAAGCATCAAGGCTATTGCTTTCAAACTTCAAATTCTTTCATGCTATCATGAGGGTACTGTACCTGGCAAGTTGAATTTTACCTTGACCTCTGAATGACATTGACTCTCAAGGTAAAATTATTAAATTTTGCTAAAATTGCCATAACTTCTTTATTTATGATTCCCCCCACCCCCCCCCCCCCCCCCCGGAATCCCTCCCCCCCCCCTCCCCCCCCCCCAAAAAAAGTTTTTTTTTCTTAAAGATCATCTTATAAATGACCACCACACCCTAACACTATACCCCCCCCCCTCCAAAAAAACATTTTTTTTAAACCATTAAAAACACACAAAAATTATTTTGTATTATTTTATTTTTTACATACTGTCCAACCATCCCACCCAAGAATCCCCTTCCCCCCCCCCCCCTCCCTAAAAAAAAATGCATTTTTTTGCATTTTTTGAAGAAAATGTAATAAATGACCACACCCCCACACTAAACACCCCCCACCTCCACTCCACCCCTCCTTCCTTTGTGATTGAAATTGAGATAGGTCCCTTCACCTTTAATAAAAAAAATAGATGAGCGGTCTGCACCCGAAAGGCGGTGCTCTTGTTTTAATTTTGGAAGATAATGTAAAAATGTAATAAATGACCACACCCCCACACTATACACCCCTCTCCACCCCACCTATCCATCTTTTTTTATTGAAGTATTGAGATAGTTCCTTTCACCTTTATAAAGAAAAATAGATGAGCGGTCTGCACCCGGAAGGCGTATTCAGAAGTGTCATCTGTGTCGCTTTTTGGGTTTCAGGCAATATTCATGATACCTACAAAACCGCCGCCATCATTTCGTAACCCAGACAAATGGTCGCCGGAGTTTATAGACTTTGTGTCAAAGTGTTTAGTGAAGAACCCAGAGCAAAGGGCAACAGCCGTAGAGTTATTACAGGTAATTAACTTTCTTGTATTATTAAATAGAATCAAATAGTTATTTTGTTCCATACCAGGCTATGTTCTCAACAGCCATGGAGTTGTTTCTGATTATACATTTTCAGCTCACCTGAGCGATAGCTCGGGGTGAGCTATTGTGATCACTCGGCGTCCGTCCGTCCGTCTGTAAACAATTTGTAAACATCTTCTTCTACTAAACCATTGAGCCAATTTCAACTAAATTTCATGTGGAGCATCCCTAGGTCATGGGACAAAAGAATTGTTAAAAAAAATTTGATCACATAACCAAGATGGCCGCCATGACCATATATGGTAAAAACCTTAAAAAATCTTCTTGTCAGAAACCGCTCATCAGATTTTCAATTTTTTTTACAAGGATGACCTTTGAAGGCTCCCCTGAAAAAGTTGTTCAAAGAAATTTGATTCGTCAAAAAACATGGCCGCAGGAGCTCGTTGAACTTTGCATGTTTATTCGTTTTTGCCTATTTTGTGAAAACTTTCAAAAATCTTCCACATTTTTTTGTCCGATCCTTTCCAAATTTGCACAGTGTCTTTATATCAATGAGGACACAAACCCTACAAAAAATGAGCATTATTGGTCCATGAAGTACAGAATTACCTCCCCTTGAATTGAGAAAATGGTGTTTATGCAATAAAGTCCAAATTTTTCATCCAATTCTTTCCAAACTTGTAAGGATTTAGCATGGTTCAAACAAGGGAAACAACTACGTTTTATGCATGTTCTTTTTATTACAGATTTGCCTCCCTTTAATTCATTCAAAATCTCATTTTACAGCAGAGATTCCAAATCTGACCTGTAAATGAGCCCCATATTTACTGCCAGTGCTAGGTTACCTTTTCCCATTTGATCATTCTTAAGTATTGGTCTTGTAATGCTGCTACTGCTTCTGCTACTGCTACTGCTACTACTACTACTACTACTACTACTACTACTACTACTACTACTACTACTACTACTACTACTACTACGACGACTACGAGGACGACTACGACGACGACGACGACTACGACTACGACTACGACGACGACTACGACGACTACGACTACTACTACTACTACTACTTCTACTACTACTAGTACTACTACTACTACCACCACCACCACCACCACCACCACCACGTCTACTATTACTACTTCTACTACTACTGCCACTACTACTACTACTTTTACCACCACTACGACTACTACTACTACTACTACTACCACTACGACGACGACGACTACGACTACGACGACTACGACTACGACGACGACGACGACTACTACTACTACTACTACTACTACTACTACTACTACTACAACTACTATTACTACTACTACTTCTACTACTACTACTACTACTACTACTACTACTTCTACTACTACTACTACTACTACTACACCACCACCACCACCACCACCATTCACAGTGACAAAAAACGTTTTCACACAATGGCTGCTACTACAACTTATAGCCCATATAGGGGGGCATGCATGTTTTACAAACAGCCCTTGTTGCTATGGGATTTTAACCACAACTGTTCATGTTTATCTCCGACACATATTTTTAGGTCACCTGTCATGAAGTGACACGGTGAGCTTATGTGATCGTGTGATGTCCGGCGTCCGTTGTGCGTGCCTGTGTGTGTCCATGCGTCCGTCCGTCAACAATTTGTTTGTGTAGACAGTAGAGGTCACAGTTTGCATCCAATCTTGATGAAATTTGGTCAAAATGTTTATCTTGATGAAATCCGGTTTGGGATTGTATTTGGGTCATCTGGGGTCAAAAACAAGGTCACTAGTTCAAATAATAGAACAACCTTCTGTAGACAATAGATGTCACAGTTTTCATCCAATCTTTATGAAATTTGGTCAGAATGTTTATCTTGATGAAATCTGGGTTGGGATTGTATTTGGGTCATCTAGAATCAGGAACTAGGTCACTAGGTCAAATCATAGAAAAATATTGTGTAGACAATAGAGGTCATAGTTTTCATCTGATCTTTATGAGTCAGGTGAGCGATTCAGGGCCATCATGGCCCTCTTGTCATTGTATACTATGCAATTTAAGACAATTTGTATTATATGAGCCCGGTTTTTCCGTCCAGCACTTTTTAGTTACATCCCAAAAAAACATGTAAAATATAAATTTCATGAATGTATTTGAAAATGTTGTGGCCATATTTGATAAGATTTACATAAAACTTGTTGATAAATATCATAAAACTACCAAGTTCTACCCTGTTAGTACAACAATTTGCAACAAATACATGCAGATTCTGGACAAAAAAGGTACTGTAAACGTATAGAAATTCGTCGGTATGAAATTTCGTGGTTAAAAAAAACAAACTAATTTGTTGACACGTAATTTTGTGGATTTCAAATAAAAAACAACTTATTCGTTGATATGTAATTTCGTGGATTTCAAATTTTCGGGGAAGACTGACCTTCATAATAATTAAACTTTTATTAAAAACCCAGAGTAATAACGAAGCATTATCTGCTAATCTGTGTTGACAGCAAGACTTGAGGTTCATGTGCACTGAAGCATGAAAGTGTTGCCAATAATTGTCGTTAAGAGCGATAAAGTGGCACACTTGTTGGTCCCCGCTCGCTAATTGCCATCAATGTTGTTTTGACAATATTTGTAATTCTCAGTGCAATCGGTCCCCAAGTAGTAACAATTGAGTAATAAGGTCCCCAAAATAAAACCGTTATCACTCTCGTCTCTTTTAACTTTAATTGGCACTAATTGACATACGTGATGAATCTGAAAAATGCATAAAAAATTATAGTTTATATTAAGACCCTACTATTATTCATACTAAGTAATCATTAACATCGTAGTTCTTATCATACTAAGTAATCATAAACATCTTAGTTTAAACATATATAATTTATGCCAAATGAGTGGAAAATAACACCATTTTTAATTTGGAAATATTTTAATTAGTCAAGATATAGTGTAATGTGACGTACTGAAGTAAAGTACTATAACAAAAAACAAAAATCTCGGATTACCGACAACAAAAGACAATGTCGGAAATGACATACGGAAATGACCGATTTCGGATTAAAAATGTAAAAATAATCGCTGGTACTTGAATTCGTGGTTCAGCGGACCAACGAAATCCACGAAAATTCGTACCACACGAAATTTAATGATTTTACAGTATACGTTTTATATTGCCCATGAGTTCCTGTTTCCTTCACACTACCAAAAAAACTTGGGCTACTTACCTTTATTTCAATATTATCAATAAAGGTTATTTCTTGGATATAAAACTTAAAAAAGGCACAAACCTATACAATTTTCAGTCAGACAATCATTATTTTAAAGTGGCCTTTTCACAGATTTTGGCATATTTTGAAGTTTGTTATTAAATGCTTTATATTGATAAATGTAAACATTGGATCTTAAAAGCTCCAGTAAAAAATCAAGAATAAAATTAAAGAAAGGAAAAAAAATTAGCCGGTACCAGGGCTCGAACAAGTGACCCCCGGAGTCCTGGAGTTAGTCTATAGTAAAAACGCATTAGCCCTCTCGGCTATTCCGCCGCGTATACATAGTTGAAGTATTTTATACCTTATATAAGAAATCTTCGTAGTTTCGTAAATTTAAACGACAACAACAGAACTCTCCAAATTATTCAATCGTTTCGCGTTGCAACGCTTTATAATTTTTAGGTTTTCAAATCGTCAAAAAATACATATAATGGCTATATTGGACTATTGTAAATGTTCAGTAATACTGTTTCCTCACAAATATCATAACTAAAACGAAAATTTGCGAATCTGAAACAACTTTTTTCAATTTTGTCAATTTACCAAACCGTGAAAAGATCCCTTTAAGCCCCCGGATCAAAAGATCAGGGGTATATTGTTTTGGGTTTGGGGTTTTTGTCCTGTCTGTCTGTCTGTCAATGTGTCAGTCAGTCATTGTATGTGTGTGTCACAAACTTTAACCTTGGTTAAAGTATTATAACTTTTGCAATATTTAAGATAGCAACTTCATATTTGGCATGCATGTGTATCTGATGGAGCTGCACATTTGAGTGGTGAAACATCAAGGTCATCCTTCAAGGTCAAAGGTCAAATATCATTGTATTTTTCGTTACTAAAACTTTAATCTTTGTTAAAGTTTGGTCATAACTTTTTATATATGGAAGATAGCAACTTGATATTTGGCATGCATGTGTATCTAATGGAGCTGCAAATTTTGAGTGGCTAAAGGTCAAGGTCATCGTTCAAGGTCAAAGGTCAAATTTATGGCTTCAAAGCGGTGCAATAAGGGGCATTGTGTTTCTGACAAACACATCTCTTTTTTATGAATGGTGATGTAAAAGTGCTTGTCCAATATGTTACATCTTAAAGTCAGATCTCAAACTGTTTTTACATAAATTTGTGGAGCGTCTACAAATGTTTTGATAGGAACAAGGATGAGGTCAAAACGCTGTGATGACGAATCAATGCCGTTTATTTCAACGAGAATATTTTAAGATTTTCTATACAAATCATGTTTGCTGAGTGGTGTCCATTCTGTTACATCATTGACTTTTAACCAATATAAATTGTCTGTTTTTGCAAAATGCCTGAACATATTTTTTTTTTCAATTTATTAAATCCTAGGACTTTCCACAAACTCAGCACTGGATAACACACCAGCTTAAAATTCACAAAATGTTGGACATCAAGCTATTTATGATGTAACCAAAAAGTGCTGGACGGAAAAACCAGGCTCATGTACAATAAATTATTGATATAGCAATACAGTAACAGTTGCATCAAAATGATGCTGGACAGATAATGTGCTGGAGTCAAACGTGACGAAATTGCATGATCAAAAATAGAGGATTCTACGTCAATTGCAATCCATGTAATAATTGTCTATTCCAGCATGAGTTTATACGGAATGCAAAGCCAGTGACGGTTCTACAGAAGATGATACATGAAGCCAAAGAGATTCAGGAGGAGCAGACATTGAATACAGTCAATGGTGACGACTCAGTGAGTTGACAAGATTTACATGTACACTTTATGTATGGAAAGATCTCCAAAAAAACTTAAATATGCTCTAAAAAAAGTTTGAGAGTCCCATTTAATTATCCCCCGCCATAGGCGGAGGGATATTGTTTTGGCATTGTCCGTCCGTCTCTCTGTCCGTCCGCAGCCATATCTTGAAAGTGCTTTGGCGGATTTCATTGAAACTTGGTATGAGTATATATATGGATAAGAGAATGATGCACACCAAATGGCATTGTACACCATCTGTTAGTAACAGAGTTATGGCCCTTTGTATTTTGAAAAAATGCTTTTTTGAGTGTCAAATATAACACTTTTGTGTCCAGAAGCATATTGGCGTGGCATATCAATTCAACGAATTTGCTTGTTTGTTATATATTGCAGTTATTTTGAAAATCTGTTTATTTACATGAATGTGAAAATATACAAATATGTATTGTTGTCTAAAAAACAAACAAATTAATTACGGTAAATTCAAACCAGTTTGAAGCCTAATTATATTTAAAACAAGGTTGACATCTGTTGCTCTGTTTTTTGTTGTTGGCCACTATACCACTGGGGTTTCGCTGCATGAGAGTGCACTGGGATGAAAGTGAATAAATGTATGGTAATTGAAGACATGGGTCAAAGTTTGTCCTAACTTTAGGAGTCAAAATAATACTAAATATAAATAAGGCAGTGGCAGTTCAGCTTGGACACTCAAATTCCTTATGTGTCTTGCTCCACTGCTAATCAGGGTGTTTTTCCTTTTAAATGTCAGCAAGGAAATTCAACCATTGAAACCATTGGTTTTAAACAGTTACATATGGGGAGGGGACATTGTTAGAAATTCTTTGTTTAAATACATTAGCCAATATGCATCCAATCAATCTTCAAGGAAATGATATTCTGGCAGCCAACTCTCCCACAGTATTATGCAGTAGAATGAAAATATACATTTGGATGACAGGACACTCTTTTTGTCCTCACATATTATATCTTTGACCAAAGGTACCTTGTGAACTTCCAAACACCACACACACACACACACACACACACACTCAAACAGGCTTTTGTTAGGAATATTTCGGTTGGCTATTTTATTCACCAGCATCAGGGCTATAGATAACAAGCGTATTGGCATTATTATGCAATTAAAATAACCAAAAACGTAATTAAATTAAAAATAAAGCGTACAAAAACGCAAATACAAATTTAATAAAGTTATTCCCGTACAAAAACCTTGCGTCACGAAACGCAATTGTTACAAACACCGGGCGTATTTTCTAGACTGGTTATTTTCCGTATAAAAATGTACCGGATAGTTTATATGCCGTCCTATGAAGAAAAGAAGGCAGTCATTCCAGTGGTTATCAATCTTTGGGGTATTATTGTTCTTGTTCCTAGACCGGTACGATATCTACTTCCATTTTCAAGGTATTCAGCTCAAAATGATTGAAAACGGGGTGCATCGCTTTGAACAGCCATAACTTCATCAATTATGCAGAAATTTTCACGAATTGATCTTATTCAACGCAAAAATGAATGAACTTTGATCAGAAATTAAGTATTTGTTTGTTGTTATGTACAGGTACCTTTTTTAATTCCAGTTGTATAAATAATTTGTATAAATAAAATAGATAATAGTAGATTTTTAATAAATTATATATCTTATTCCCTGAATTGAGTTAAAAAAACTGGGGGTGAAAAACCCAATACAGCTTAAAAGTAGGGGGTGAACATTTTTGCTAAAACTATTGAATCTTCAAAAACCCTATTGTTGTCAAATACAGGGGTCGATTACCCAATATACCCCAAAAGTTATCTATTGCCCTGCAGCATTCATCCTGTCATAGGTCGCCTGCTGGGCGTAGTGGCTATGGTGTCTGCCTAGTGATCAGCAGGTCACGCGTGTGATTCCTATCGTGGGAGTGGGTCGCCTGCTGGGCGTAGTGACTATGGTGTCTGCCTAGTGATCAGCAGGTCACGGGTGTGATTCCTATCGTGGGAGTGGGTCGCCTGCTGGGCGTAGTGGCTATGGTGTCTGCCTAGTGATCAGCAGGTCACGCGTGTGATTCCTATCGTGGGAGTGTTCTATAGACCTTTCCCTCATATACAAAGTACTTGTTCTGCCCAGGAAACGGACTCAAGACCTCTTTAATAAGCCATAGGCTATGGATGGAATCCAGCTTAAATAAAAAGGTTTGAATTTGTCCTCTTATTTCTCTGTCTAAGGGTGATGAGGATACAGTAGAAGGGGGCACCATGGTTCGTAACGATGACGGGACCATGAAAATATCTCAGCCAGGGTCAGGTAAGGATCAGCACTCCATACCTTGAACACAAAAACATTACATAGTATGATGGTTAGAGTTGCATCATTAGAACATTGATCTTATGCCTTTTGCGTCCACCATAGCTTCAAACCAGCCTGGGCATTTACACAATACACGTATTATAATTCGTCAGTTTAAGCTAAGTATTTTATTAATGTTGTAAGATAATGTAGACTATAAACATGTTTTCATATTATTGGACAATTTTTATTATACCCCCACAAACGAAGTTTTGGGGGGTATATATGAGTGAACTTGTCTGTCGGTCGGTCGGTCTGTCTGTCGGTCCGTAAAAAGTGTCCGCTCTCTAATTCAAGTAGTTTTCATCCAAACTTTACCAAACTTGGTCAGAAATTGTATCTACATGATGTCTAGGCCAAGTGTAAACATGGGCCTTGCCGGGTCAAAAACTAGGTCACGGGGTCACTTAGTGCGTTTTAAACATTCAGCATGTTGTCCGCTCTCTAATTCAAGTAGTTTTCATCCGATCTTCATCAACCTTTGTCAGAAGTTGTATCGACATGATGTCTTGTCCAAGTTCGAACATGGGCCTTGCCAGGTCAAAAACTAGGTCACGGGGTCACTTAGTGCCTTTTAAACATTCAGCATGTTGTCCGCTCTCTAATTCAAGTAGTTTTCATCCGATCTTCACCAAACTTGGTCAGAAAATGTATCTACATGATGTCTAGGCCAAGTTCGAACATGGGCCTTGCCGGGTCAAAAACTAGGTCACGGGGTCATTTAGTGCTTTTTAAACATTCAGCATGTTGTCCGCTCTCTGGTTCAAGTAGTTTCCATCCGATCTTTACCAAACTTGGTCAGAAGTTGTATCTAGATGATCTTAAGGCCAAGTTCCAACATGGGCCTTGCCGGGTCAAAAACTAGGTCACGGGTCACTTAGTGCGTTTTAAACATTCAGCATGTTGTCCACTCTCTAATTCAAGTACTTTTCATCAGATCTTCACCAAACTTGGTCAGAAGTTTAATCTAGATGATCTGAAGGCCAAGTTCGAACAACGGCCATGACAGATCTAAAATTAGGTCATGGGGTCACTTAGTACGTTTTACACATTGAGCATGGTGTCCGCTCTCTATTTCAAGTAGTTTAAATCCGATCTTCACCACACTTGGTCAGAAGTTGTAACTTGATGATGTGTAGGTCAAGTTTGAACATGGGCCATGCCGGGTCAAAAAATAGGTCACGGGGTCACTTAGTGTGTTTTAAACCTCACCATGTTGTCCGCTCTCTAATTCAAGTAGTTTTTATCCAATCTTCACCAAAATTGGTCAGAAGTTGTACCATGATCATGTCTGGGGCACGTTTGAATATGGGTCATGCCGGGTCAAAAACAAGGTCACGGGGTCACTTAGTGCGTTTTAAACATCACAATGTTGTCCGCTCTCTAATTCAAGTAGTTTTCATCCAATCTTCACCAAAGTTGGTCAGAAGTTGTATCTAGATGATGTCTAGGTCAAGTTTGAATATGGGTCATGCCGGGTCAAAAACTAGGTAACAGGGTATCTTAGTGTGCTTTAAACCTCACCATGTTGTCCACTCTCTAATTCTAGTAGTTTTCATCCAATCCTCACCAAACTTGGTCACCAGTTTTATCCAAATGATCTCTAGGACAAGTTTGAACATGGGCCATTACGGGTCAAAAACTAGGTCACGGGGTCACTTAGTGTGTTTTTTAACATTCAGCATAGTGTCCGCTCTCTAATTCAAGTAGTTTACATCCGATCTTAACCAAACTTGGTCAGAAGTTTTATGGAGATGATCTTAAGGCCAAGTTAGAACATGGGTCTTTCTGGGTCAAAAACTAGGTCAAGGGGTCACTTAGTGCGTTTTAAATGGTGTCCGCTGTTTTTTGCGAAGACGACATGCAAAATATTATGTGTCAATGCGGCATGTGGGGGTATTTATCGCGTCTGTGACAAAGTTCTAGTTTCACTTATGTCTTAAAATTCACAATCTGACGGGACCAAGCCCTCTGATTTAATTGTGGAAAAACACATTGTTATGCAAGTATGGTGTTCTGAGAACTTGTATCAGTGGAATTGATTATGTGAAGTTGTATTGCATGGTTGTGCAACTTTGAGATCCATGCTACTTGACAAAACCATTTATTGTAAATATTCTTGGGCATACTGTAAATTTTTATTCCAAGCCATCTAACTGTTTTATGAAAAGCTTACACTGTCGCAAAGCCGTCTGAAATTTTGTTTGCACATAAAAAAGTAGATAGGCTACTAGTATTATTTGGAAACAGAAAAAGGCAGCCAGGTATACAATTACTTTTATTTGAATGTTAAATTAAATATGTATTCTAAGATAAAAGATCACAGAAGGTATAATTAAAGGAACAAATTGCTGATAAAAGGGCTAGGGTGGAAAGCACGACCAGAGATGTTTTCAAATAGTTTGCAGAATCTCAGTTATTTCTTAGCCTTAAACTAATTAAACTTAAACATTTTTAAAGCAGTAAATTAACCAGTAAAGATTGTAAAAAATGCATTTAATATCAATGGATTTTCAGCCCTTATGCTGTCGTCTGTTCAGACTGGCAGAAAGGGTGCAAAAAGATCGGGGCCTAACACCCTGCTCTTTTGCTCTAGATCTTGCTCTACGTATTGGAGGCAGAAAAATTATAGGCATTTAAAGGTATATAACAGAAACAGTGTCTCACTCAACCCTTGCTGGCTGCGTTTTCAGGCACGCTACAGTCGGAAAGTGGCACAGTGATATGTAACAGCAGCGCGGCATCCACCATGGTGGAGTCTGACCTCGGTACTATGGTGATCAACGAATCTGACGAAGAGGATGACGGCACCATGAAACGTAAGTACCTCCCTTTGACCCATGAAACATAAATTATCTCCCTTTGCCCCATGAAACCTAAGTTACTTCCCTTTGCACCATGAAACATAAGTTACTTCCCTTTTTCCCATGAATTTTAAGTTACCTCCCTTTGTTTTTGAAGCACAAGTTACATCCCTTTTCCCCATTAAACTTGAGTTTTTCCCATCGCCCAATTAAGCGTAAGTAACCTCCCTTTGCCTAATGAAGACTAAGGTACTTCCTTTTGCCCCATGAAACACAAGTTACTTCCCTTTGCCCCAGCGGCCAAAATGACCCCTCAGTGTCCAGTAAATATGTTAAATCTCTGGAAGACCAGTGCAGTTGTCTCCCCTCCCCTGAAGAAAATGTAGTGAAATAAACATTTGCTTGTTAATAGCTATCGGCTTATCTGGTAATTGGTAAAGTATAGTATGCCCATTGCATTATATTATGCATTTGTTAAACAAAAGTGCACGATAATATTAAAGAGTTATTAATCGAGATATTGTCCTATCAGCATAATAGGTATCCATGATATGAGTTATAATACAATATTCAAAGGGAAGGGGATGTACATGTGGTACTTTATTGTGAATTGAACAAAAACTAAAACATACAGTTACCAGTCACTCAGCTTAAGTCAGTTGTCTGGTTTGTGCTAGAAAATGTTTGAAGTTTAATGGAAATATTTAATAGCCCTGGGCTCTGGGAAATTGGCTTGCTGGACACTGTTGTATGTGTGTGTGTGCAATTGTTTATCGCTTGGGCCTGGAGTGTTATGTTTATTTGATAGTATGAAGTTGGCATATACATGATACAGATGTATGGTTTACCTTATTTTTTTTAAATTATCCTGAACTTTTTACTATAGTCATACACTTGTGTATTCCTTATCAGTTATCACTTAGTAAAATTGTAAGTTCAAGTATGATATATGAGCCCTGTTTTTCCGTCAAGCACTTTTTAGTTACATCCCAAAAAAACATGTAAAATATAAATTTCATGAATGTATTTGAAAGATGTTGTGGCCATATTTGATAAGATTAACATAAAACTTGTTGATAAATATCATAAAACTACCAAGTTCTACCCTGTTAGTACAAACATTTGTAACAAATACATGCGGATTCTGGACAAAAAAGGTATACGTTTTATAGTGCGCATGAGTTCCTGTTTCCATCACTCTACCAAAAATACTTGGGCTACTTACCTTTATTTCAATATTATCAATAAAGGTTATTTCTTGGATATAAAACTTAAAAAAGGCACAAACCTTTAAAAAAAATTAGTCAGGCAATCATTATTTTTTATGAATGGTGACATAACAGTTTGTGTCCAATATGTTACGTCTTGAATTCAGATCTCAAACTGTTTTTACATAACTTGTGTAGCGTCTTAGTAACAAATGTTTTGATAGGAACAAGGATGAGGTTGAAACACCGTGATGACGAATCAATGCCGTTTATTTCAACAAGAATATTTTTACATTTCGTATACAAATCATGTTTGCTAAGTGGTGTCCAATCTGTTACATCATTGACTTTTAACCAATATAAATTGTCTGTTTTTGCAAAATGCCTTAACATATATTTTTATACGCCCGTATAAAATACGGGACGTATTATGTGAAACCCCTTGGCGGCGGGCGGGCGGCGGGCGGAAGGCATCACTTTGTCCGGACTCTAATTCAAATTGTATTCATCCGATCTTCACCAAACTTGGTCAGCAGTTGCATCTAGTTGATATCTAGGCCAAGTTCGAATATGGGTCATGCCGGGTCAAAAACTAGGTCATAGGGTCAATAAGTGCATTTTCAAAGGGGCCACTTTGTCCGGACTCTATTTCAAATTGTATTCATCCGATCTTCACCAAACTTGGTCAGCAGTTGCATCTAGTTGATATCTAGGCCAAGTTCGAATATGGGTCATGCCGGGTCAAAAACTAGGTCATAGGGTCAATAAGTGCATTTTCAAAGGGGCCACTTTGTCCGGACTCTATTTCAAATTGTATTCATCCGATCTTCACCAAACTTGGTCAGCAGTTGCATCTAGTTGATATATAGGCCAAGTTCGAATATGGGTCATGCCGGGTCAAAAACTAGGTCATAGGGTCAATTAGTGCATTTTCAACGGCGCCACTTTGTCCGGACTCTAATTCAAATTGTATTCATCCGATCTTCACCAAATTTGGTCAGAAGTTGTGTCTAGATGATATGTAGGTCAAGTTCAAATATGGGTCATGCCGTGTCAAAAACTAGGTCACGAGGTTACTTAGTGCATTTCAAGCATTTAGCATGGTGTCCGCTCTCTAATTGAAGTAGTTTTCATCTGATCTTCACCTAATTTGGTCAGAAGTTGTGTCTAGATGATATGTAGGTCAAGTTCGAACATGGGTCATGCCGGGTCAAAAACGAGGTCACATAGTGCATTTCAAGCATTAAGCATGTTGTCCGCTCTTTAATTGAAGTAGTTTTCATCTGATCTTCACCAAATTTAGTCAGATGTTACATCTAAGTGATATCTAGGTCAAGTTCAAATATGGGTCATGCCGGGTCAATAACTAGGTCTTGAGGACACTTTCAAGCATTGAGCATGGTGTCCAAAACCTTCGAACGGGCGTATCTTGTGACAGTTTGGCACTCTTGTTTTTAATTTATTAAATCGTAGGACTTTCCACAAACTCAGCACTGAACTAAAATTCTGTGGTAAACACACCAGCTTAAAATTCCCAAAATGTTGGACATCAAGCTATTTATGATGTAACCGAAAAGGTGCTGGACGGAAAAACCGGGTCACATAGACATTTATGAATATTAGAAGTCATATATGCAGTATTACAGTGAATTCATCCATCATATTCGTTTGTGTTTCACAATATTTTCTATTTTTATCCAGATACACATTTTGACCTATTTGTAGTCCCTTAAAAAATAAATTAATTTTAAGGCTTTTCTTAATAGATTCAAAAAAAATTTCTATCTCTCAGAAACTGAGCAGCAAACAGGGTAAAACCTGAAGAGTTACTCACAGACTGTTCTGGTTTTATGCTGGTTGCATATAGCCATTTTCACTTGGCTTATGAGCGGAAAAGTGTTAACCATGTGTAATGACTTCATGAACTGTGTTATGGCATAATGGGACTTAATGCAAGTGCGTAAAGTGTCATCCCTTATAAGCCTGTGCAGTCTGCACAGGCTATTCTTGGACAACAGTTTCCTCTTTTTATAGACTTTGTTTTGAAGTCTTGTCTTAATAAAACTCCAGAGTAGGTGGCAAGTGTCGTCCCTGACGAGCCTGTGCAGGCTGCACAGGCTAACCTAAGATGACACTTTACGCATCTGCATTAACCCTTTCAGTGCTGGAACCGAATTTTGAAGGAATTTGCAAACAGTTTGGATCCAGATGATGCCACAGAACGTGGCGTCTCATCAGGATCCAAACTGGTTGCTATTCTGATAGTATTCTTTGGAAATATCAAAGAAAATGCTAATTTTAGAAATTCAGCAGACGACATTTTAGCAGACGACAAATTTCCCAGCATGCAAAGGGTTAAACCCCATTTTCCCAGAGTCAGGCTCATTCAAGTTGTAGAATGATATAAGAGACAACAATTCTTATAAAAACAGTCATATGTACAGTATCATTATGTATACATTCACCATTTTCGTGTGTGTTTCACCATATTGGGTATCAAACCCCATGTAACGACTGATTGCTGGGTATGCTAGGTCAAGGGTCAATGGTGTACAGTGGAAGTACATCTTCAAGCAGTTTGGCGAGTGTGTCCAGCCTTGTCCGTAAGCCACTAGCATGAGGGGAATGACCAGCGTCCATTGTGTCTACTGTGTCATCAACAATGTCATACCTGGGTTTTCTTGGCTCTAATTTGTGGATCAATTTTCGCCCTATTCCCATTCTCAAAAAGATTTTATTTTTCTCTTTATTTTATGACTGCCTTAATTTCCCCAATTGAAGGTTTCCAAAATGAAATATAACAAATAAAGGATTTTTAATAATTAGTTCATTTCTCTATCAAGCTCCTTCACTAGAAGCTTAGTAAATATAATATTGAAACAACTTTTTATCACAATTTTAAATTATGGTTGTAGTTGTTTTATGCACATTTTTTTTAAGTTTAAGTTAAAAGGGGCGATTTTTCTCAATCCAATATAAAATTGGTAAAATAAAACACTGCATGACCTATTTGTTTTAAGTTAATGATATGTGGCAATATTGTTTTCTCCTCGTGGGCATTAGTTCCAGCAGTTGTTTTAGTGAAGAATAGCACTTTCTGGTGTTATTATTTTGGGCGAGGGGGGGGGGGGGGGCATGGAAATAGCTGGCGGGTGGGCATGATTGAAATGATGGGTAAGGTGCCCTTATAAAGATGAAACAAGTTCTGCCGTGCAAAATAAATGTAAAATGCAGTTATGTGTACAGCATAGCTATTTTGGGGGCAGGAATGGGGCAAATATATTTTGACTCAAATTTGTATGAAAGTATAATGCTGTGATGTCCCTTGCCGCTGCAAATGAATGGGGTCTTCTAGTGCTCGAGAATGCAAATGTTTTCAGTTTAATATTGTAAGAAAAAGTTTAGCTTTTCTTGCAAAATTTAATAATTAGTAACTTTACATCAACATTTTTTATCTACCCCCTCGTGCTAAGCGTTGACTATGCGTTGAGTAGTGTCCAGTTATATAAAAAAGAACATTTAAATGCATAAATATGGTGGCATAAGAAATAAAATGCTGATGACACAGTGAACACAATTGCAAGCTTTCAAGGCATAATTTTGGCTTGTACTTCATAGAAAATTGTCTGCTCTTAAATAGCATGCAACTGTGACATCGGAGCTAACTTGCTTGTCACAGCTTTCAAAAGACACCCTCTGATTTTTAATCGCATTGCTTCATCTAACCCTAACTATAATATGTGAAATCAGATTATAAACTATTATTATTTCGTTATTATATGTTAAAACTAATGCATGGTATCAAAGTATTTTGAAATGTCTTCATCTCTATTTATGCATGGCTATCTTGCTGATGATTTTTTTACTATGTTAAGTCCATCTTCAGTCTGGTACAGCAGTGTTTAAGCAAACAATACTGCTGGTTACATACTAGAAAGATGTATTATCCACTAAAATTATGAGCCAATAATGCCTGGGTTTTCTTAACCTCTGAATTGGCCCTTGTGCAATTTTGCTTGGAAGAATTTTAATTAATTTGTGAATGGAATTATTAAGGTTATAATTGTTAACATATCATAGTGATTAATTCTCTGTCTGCTAGAAAGTACTGTTACACAGTACATGTAGCTAATTTCTTATTTAAGGTTCTATGTACTTTGTTCACTTCATTGCCAGATATGCATAACATAAAGATATTTTATCATGTTGCATGCTATCTTCAGAAGATTCTTTTTTAGCTCATCTATTTTTTGAAAAAAAATTATGAGCTATTGTCATCACCTTGGCGTTGGCGTCCGGGTAAGTTTTGCGTTTAGGTCCACTTTTCTCATAAAGTATCAATGCTATTGCATTCAAACTTGGTACACTTACTAACTATCATGAGGGGACTGGGCAGGCAAAGTTAGACAACTCTGGCTTGCATTTTGACAGAATTATGTGCCTTTTTATACTTAGAAAATTGAAAATTTTGGTTATGTTTTGTGTTTAGGTCCATTTTATTCCTTAAGTATCAAAGCTATTGCTTTCGTACTTGCAACACTTACTAACTATCATACGGGGAATGTGCTGGCAAAGTTATGTAACTCTGACTGGCATTTTGACAGAATAATGTGCCCTTTTTATACTTAGAAAAATTGAAAATTTGGTTAAGTTTTGTGTTTAGGTCCACTTTTTTCCTAAAGTATCAAAGCTATTGCTTTCATACTTGTAACACTTACTAACTATCGTAAGGGGACTGTGCAGGCAAAGTTATGTAACTCTGACTGGTATTTTGACAGAATTATGGGCTCTTTTTACTTGAAAATTTGGTTAAGTTTTGTGTTTTGGTCCACTTTACCCCTAAAGTATCATAGATATTGCTTTCATACTTGGAACACTTGCAAACTATCATAAGGGGACAGTAAAGGACAAGTTGCATAACTCTGGTTGTCATTTTTACGGAATTATGGCCCTTTTTAGCTCACCTGTCACGAAGTGACATGGTGAGCTTATGTGACCGTGTGATGTCCGGCGTCCGTTGAGTGTGCGTTGTGTGTGTGCGTGCGTCCGTCAACAATTTGTTTGTGTAGACAGCAGAGGTCACAGTTTTCATCCAATCTTTATGAAATTTGGTCAGAATGTTTATCTTGATGAAATCTGGGTTGGGATTGTATTTGGGTCATCTGGGGTCAAAAACTAGGTCACTAGGTCAAAAACTAGGTAACATAATAGGTCAAATAATAGAAAAACCTTGTGTAGACAATAGAGGTAGCAGTTTTCATCCAATCTTAATGAAATTTGGTTAGAATGTTTATCTTGATAAAATCTGGGTTGGGATTGTATTTGGGTCATCTGGGGTCAAAAACTAGGTCACTAGGTCAATAACTAGGTCAAATATTACAAAAACCTTGTTTAGACAATAGAGGTCGCAGTTTTCATCCAATATGTATGAAATTTGGTCAGAATGTTTATCTTGATGAAATCCCACCCAAGAATCCCCCCCCCCAAAAAAAAGATAAAGCAATGAATAACCACACCACCACACTATACACCCCTCTCAACTCCACCCCTCCCTCCTTTGTGATTGAAATTGAGATAGGTCCCTACACCTTTAAAAAGAAAAATAGATGAGTGATCTGCACCTGCAAGGTGGTGCTCTTGTTTAAATGCTTGACTTATTTAAATCTTGATTGTTGACATTTTCCTTTTTTTTCAACATCTTTTCTTTTTTTAAATAAAATAGCTACATTTAAAACTGACGTATGTAATAATTTAACATACTTTACTTTTCGAGTATTACAATTGTGAATGAAGCTGTTTTTAATCTGGAAGTATTCTGGTTAAGAATATAATTCATTTGAACAAAAAATTCCATGAAAGCGGAAAGTGTTGTCCCTGATTAGCCTGTGCAGACTGCACTGGTAACCTGGGACAATACTTATTGTACATGCTTTAAGCCCAGTTATCCCAGAGAGCACAACTTAAAAAATATGGGCCGTGTTCTGTCATAATGGGGTTAAATGAATGTGCGTTAAGTGTCATCCCAGATTAGCCTGTGCAGTCCGCTAATCAGGGACAACACCTCCCGCTTGTATGACATTTTTCGTTAAAATGAAGTCTTTTCTTAGCAAAAATCCAATTTGACGGAAAGTTTCGTCCCTGATTGGCCTGTGCGGAATGCACAGGCTAATCTGGGACGACACTTTACGCACATGCATTATGCCCAGTTTTCTCAGAACGCGACTCAATATATTAAATTCAATGATAGGGCACAGCACGGGTACAGGGGGTAACAACGAGAAGTACCGGCCCTCGTACTTGGACCACTTTGAGAGGAAGGAGGCGGACCCTAGCAGCCCCAAGTCCCAGCCTCAGGCCCCGCCCTCCTCCCAGCCCCTCCCACAGAGACAGGTGACCCCGCCCCACCACTTCCAGAGGTCACTTATTGACGGTGACTTTGAGTTTGTAAGTATTTCTTGTTCGGACAATGATTTATATAACTTTGAGTTTGTAAGTACCGTTGTTAAGTTTTCAGACACTCAAAGTCTTCTCATACTCTCTTAATTGACTCTTAATTTTCTAACACTTTTGTTCAGAAATTAACCTTTTTTCATTACGAGTAATTTGTTTAAAGTGTCCAAAACCTAAGAGCAATTATAGTATTACTCATTAGGATTGTGATTCATATAACTTATAAAGAGACACATGACAGGCATGGTTTTGTTTTAGATTACATCGCCTTTCTTTTTTTTATGTATTAAACCTGAATCTTTTGATATCCGTTTCAAACAGGATTGGTAAATCTTTAGACTTATACCAAAAGGTATAGTATTCTTCAGATCACTTTAACCTTTTCCCACTTAGAAGCAAAGTGAAAATGGCTATGTAATCTAGCCAACGATGAATCGGAGCAGGATGAATTCATTATTTTTTATTATTCTGTTTGCAGCTAGGTCATCTTGCCTACAATAAATTAGACTGAAGATAAATTAATACTTTGTCATTATTCTGGATTCAACTAAATAGTCCAGCCTGTGACGAATAAGAGCATTCTCTAGCAGTTAATCAATAGTTTTTCGTAACTTTAAATACAGTAACGTAACCTAGCCTACAATGAATTATAGTGTCGTCTTGCAGTAAATTCATAGTTTTTCATAACTCTGTATACAGTTTTGTAAACCAGCCTTTGATGAATAAGAGCGTTGTCTAGTAGAAAATTCATAGTTTTTCATAACTCTGCATACAGCTATGTAACCTAGCCAACAATAAATTAGGGTATCTCTTTCAGTAAATTCATAGTTTTTCATAATTCTGCATACATCTATGTTATCAAGCCTACAATTAATTAGAGTGACCTTTTGCAGTAAATTCATATTTTTCATAATTCTGTATACAGCTGCGTAACCTAGCCTACGATGAATTAGAGCGTCGTCTGGCCGACCTTGACCCTGAAATGGAGCGGGAAATAGATGAGTTGAAGGCGCGATTCCAGGCCAAGCGACAACCCATCCTCGATGCCATAGACGCCAAGAAGAAACGGCAACAGAACTTTTAGTAGCTGTATTGGAAATCACACGGTGCTCCCATTGTTGTACAAATATTTTGTTGATTGAAGCTGTGGTATCATACAATGTTTTTATTCGGATATCATATATTTTCTGTGAAGAAGAATTCTCTGTTAATTCCATAGATCTGTGTATTAAGTTCAAGGATTAAATGCAAAACTGTTTTATCTGTGTTACATTACTGTTTCAGATACTATAGGTTCGCACTCAATGCTTGCAATAATAACCGAGTGTCCTCTTTAATAGAATGGTTCATCACATTAAAGCAATCTGATCTAAAAGATCATTGATTAATACAAGGTGACATATTTTATGATATACATTAATTTATAGTTTAGAATACATTCACTCAGTTTGGTCTTGTATTTTCTGCAAATATGTTTGTTCTGATTTATCTCTTGAAATCAAAAGTCATCAATTATTGTCCATCTGTAATACTCAACATTGAGATACAAACATTAACAAATTAGTTATATGACCGTTCTCAGGGGCCAAAAAATAAGTACACTTATTGAATACCTCTTAGTTTATAAGTTTGTTGCTATATGCCTTGCCCTGCTGCAGCAAAATTATCCTTGACTAAAGACTTAATAAAATGGTGTCCAAAATATATAAACTAGTCTCTTGGAAAATGGCACTTTCTGTTTGATAGAATATTTTGTTTAAAAGAAGTCTTTTCGAAACAAAAGTCAAGTATATGCAAAAAGTGTTGTTCCTTATTAGCCAGAATAGACTGAATAGACAGCGCAGGTAATTTGGAAGGTTGCTTTATGTGCGTGCGTGCGTGAAGCATTCTTTTCTGTCAGACCAGCAGATATATAGGAGGACAAATTCACCCTGTTTGGATGCCTTGTACCTAACAACGAAAGCTAATTACTAGTAAGCAAATTGAGAATTTTAGAAATTGTTGGTTTTACATACATGACCACATAGTTGCCATCTGAGGATTTCAATATATCTTGGTCTGTCCTCCCAAAGAAGATATTGCACAAACATTATATTGACGTTTACAGTCTTCCCTCGCTGTTGTAAATCAAATTCTGCTATGCGTTTTGTCTATGATACTCGCAATTTTTCATTAAGATATGTGTGTCAAATGTTATGTACCCAATTGAATGCTTGGCTAGCTTTTGGTTAAAGATATACTTTAATAATTCTTTTAGTTCTGAAATTATAAACATCATTTCCAAACACTAAATACATGTGGAATTTCTGTTCAATTTGTAATTCAAAGGCCTGAAGAGCTTATGTCATGGGGTGGTTTCCGTCATCCGTCTGTCCGTGCGTTATACTTTTTCTTGTTTACGCAATAAAGTCCACATTTTTCACCGGATTCTTTTCAAACTTGTTCATTGTCTTTATATTAATGAGGACGCGAACCCTATTGAAAATGGGTTACATCAGAGTAAAAAGTCCAGAATTATCTCCCCTTGAATTTGAGAAAATTGTGAAATCAGGCTTGTTTACGCAATAAAGTCCACAGTTTTCATTCAATCATTTCCCAACTTGCACAGTGTCTTCATCTGAATGATGGGTCAAACCCTATTGAAAATGAGCAATATGGGAGTTATAAGTCCAGAATTATCTCCTCTTGAATTTGAGAAAAAAATGAAAATCTTTAATATTTGCCATAACTTGCAATATTGAAGATAGCAACTACATATTTGGCATGCATGTGTATCCCATGGAGCTGCACATTTTGAGTGGTGAAAGGTCAAGGTCATCCTTCAAGATCAAAGGTCAAAAAAAAAATCAAAGCGGCGCAGAAGGGGACATAGTGTTTCAGACAAACACATTTCTTGTTTGTTTACATATAAAGTTCTATCCTTTTGAAACTTCAACGGATGTTTTATATCATCAAGGGCCAGAACCCCATTGAGAGTGAAGAAAATTTGTCCAACTTATTGTTGAAAAGGAGCCATTTGAAGTTTAAATTTTACGTTTCTTATTTATGCGATAAATTTTCCATTTTGGGTCTGTTTATTTAAAACTTACTTACTCAGATTTTTCATACTATCCAGCCAGTAGAGCGATTCAGGCCGTCATGGGCCTCTTGTCTGTTTATAGTACATATTATTTTTCAAGTTTTACCGGATACAATTCATGCTGGACGTTTTTTGAAAGTCTTCCAATTGTTATTTAAAACATATCAGGACTGCGGGCTTTTCCCCCAGGCATTTTCAGCACATCGGTCCCTTGGTGCCTAGACTTCAAATCATTTTTGCCACAGTGCTTGTTTTTCCGATCATGTCTTAATGTTTGTTATTTAATATTATAATGTATAATGAAATAAATTGGGTAAAAACAAGTACAAATATAACAAAAATTAGTTTTAATAGCTCTAGAGAAAATGTATCATTTGATTTGGAACATGTAGACAATGTTTATTTTTAAAATCTCTATGCGAAATGCCTGACCCCCCCCCCCCCCCCCCCCCCCCCCCACTTTCACACCAAACCTCTGCAGCGCTGCCTTGCCGCTGTGCCTGGCTAAAATCCTTGGGAAATGCCTGGGTATGATAAGTATCATAAGAATGTATACTTTGTCTCAAACATTCAAGCCACACACCCAATTAATTGTTCCGAAATTTTCTAGTCACAATTGTAACTAATGTCATCCAAACAAACGATTTTATTGTCATTTAAATTTTAAACAAATTGTAGTCCTGTTCATTGTACTTGAGCAAGCTAATACTTGTGTATCAACATGTCAGATTTAAGAATGAAGTTCTTGCTTGCCCTGTGATTGATAACTGTAGGTTAGAAACCAGTAAATTAAATTATGATGCACCCTTATTGGATTGCAGAAAAAGATACTGCCATTGTTTACATTGATCATTTCTATGTAAAGTAGTTTTTCTCTTCAATATTTCTTAAATGATAATAATAAAAGAATATATTATTTCCAAGACGATATCTCGTTATATTCTAGTCAAGAAAACTAGTATATACACAAATTAATACTTAATTTCTACAAAAGCTTTATACTTTCAAGTGGGGTTATCAAGGGTTACACAAAACTTGTATTTACTGGTATCTAACCTTCATGGAGGCTAAAGAGTTGTTGTTGAGTTTTCACTGTATATAGTGTGTAAACATTTAGCGTGTTTGTAGATTTGTGCAATAATGTTGTAGTAGGAACAAGGACAAAGTTATAACTATATTTATAGGCTTAGTTAAGTTAACCTAGAGCTTCCTTGCTGTAAAGATGTAATTTTTGTATGCGTGCTATGTGTTCTTCTATTGCAGTAATTTTTGTTCTGTTCGACATTGTCAGAACCTGAATTGCAATACTGAAAGTGTTTTTCTTAATTTACAAGGGTATTTACTAATATGATGATAAAAAATTCATACCCTGGTATATGCATGTGCAATGTAAAAAATCAATTGCAAAATATTCAATTACTGTTTAAATTGTTATCTAGTGGAGCATTTTTATCCCAATGAAAATAAAACACATGTACTTTCATTTTCTCTTTATGCTTTCTGCTATAAGCTCAGCTGTTTTCGGAGAAAACCCGAGGTATTGTCGTAGCGAGCTCGTCGTGTCCGCTGTCCATGTCAAGGTTTGTAATGGTTTTTAACATTAACTCTTAAATCAAAGTCCTTCCACCTACAACTTTGAAACTTCATATGTAGATGCACCTTGATGAGTTCTACACGCCACACCCATTTTTGGGTCACTAGGTCATAGGTAAGGGTCACTGTGACCTCTAAAAAAAAATAATCTGACAAGCTCTCGCAGCCGAGCGTGGTACCCGTCAGTCGGTGCTCTTTTAATTAATATAGATATAGGGCGGAATAATAATTACTGCAGTAGGGTTATGTATTAGAAAAACTTGATCTGCAATGCAGTGCTTTCAGTTTGTTTTGAAGCAATTATCAAATGTACTATTGAACATGTGTTTTCATTGCTTTTGATGAGTTATCTGATCTATGAGTGTGACCTGCTACGTTTACCAATAGGATGTAGCCTTGCATTTTGTTATTGCTTACAGCTTGTTGTACTCCTCATGTAAGTTACTTCCCACTTCTTTTATGTCCACTTCCAGCAAAACCTTCCAGAATAAAATTAAATAATTCTATTTAAAGAAAAGCTTCTGCGTGTCCATCATGTTGAATCTCTCGATATGACTGGACTGTAGCCCCATGTAAATTCAATCTGGAAGGTGTAGAATAAATCTCTTCTCCAAATCAGTTAAATCTCAGTGAGAATGTTGCAAACTAGCTTATTGCTTCTCATCTACAGCATAGAACTATATTGAAATTCACAATATGGAGTATACATTTTCTTATTGAGATTGAAAGACAATATGGTCGCATTATATGTATCATACAAGTATATTTGTATAGTCAATGTACAGTATTAAATGTGTTTTAAGGCATTACATTTTGATGCGTAGCTATTTAAGGAAGTTTCAAACTGATTTACAAAGTTAATTTCAGGCAAATTATTGGCCTATAAACATTGGTTCAACCTCTTTTTAGATAAATTAAACGTACAGTGTGAGCCAAGGACAGGAATTGTTAGGAGCTAGAGTTTACAAGCTGTGATTTATTATTAAGCAAGACACTAGGGTTATGTGTGTTTTATACACTTACCATATCTAAGTGGTAAAGGGTTAAGTAAGACCCTAGGGGTATGTGTGTTCTATACACTTACCATAGAAGTGTATGCATGCATGTTAGTTTATTTAGAAGAAAGTTGTCGTTCTGGATTGTTCAAATTTCATTTATGATTATTGTACATAAGATATTTGGATCATGTTAACAGTGTATTGATTGTTGTGTGATTAACACATTTTATTTTGGGCTTGTTTTTTGTTTTAGACAACTTATGAAAAAACTTAATTGAACTTTTTATCAGATTTGTTGGCTTGTTTGTTGAGAGTTTTGATTCTAATTAATTAAAATTCAGATAGTGATGTAGGGTGAGGCCAAACCCTTATGTTGAATGGATTTTGGATGGTTTGATTATCAGTTTTGCTTAACACATTTATGCCTAGAGGACTCTCCCATCCATCTAAATTGGATCTATTTATTTCCAATATCAGGGATGTCTAGTATATTTATGCCCCCTTCGGTGAAGAGGGGGTATATTGCTTTGCACATGTCGGTCGGTCTGTCAATCCATCCACCAGGTGGTTTCCGGATGATAACTCAAGAACGCTTGGGCCAAGGATCATGAAAGTTCATAGGTAGATTGATCATGACTCGCAGATGACCCCTATTGATTTTGAGGTCACTAGGTCAAAGGTCAAGGTCACAGTGACCCGAAATAGTAAAATGGTTTCTGGATGATAACTCAAGAAGGCATACGCCTAGGATCATGAAACTTCATCGTTAGATAGATCATGACTTGCAGATGACCCATATTGATTTTGAGGTCACTAGGTCAAAGGTCAAGGTCATGGTGACCAAAAATATAAAAATGGTTTTCGGATGATAACTCAAGAACGCATATGCACGTCTAGGATCATGAAACTTCATAGGTAGATTTATCATGACTCGCAGATGACCCCTATTGATTTTGAGGTCACTAGGTCAAAGGTCAAGGTCACGGTGACCCGAAATAGTAAAATGATTTTCGGATGATAACTCAAGAACGCATACTCCTAGGATCATGAAACTTCATAGGTAAATTGATCATGACTCGCAGATCCCTATTGATTTTCAGGTCACTAGGTCAAAGGTCAAGGTCACGGTGACCCTCAATAGTAAAATGGTTTTCGGATGATAACTCAAGAACGCTTTTGCCTAGGATCATGAAACTTCATGGGTAGATTGATTATTACTCGCAGATGACTCCTAATGATTTTGAGGTCACTAGCTCAATGGTCAATGTCATGGTGACCCGAAATAATTAAATGGTTTCCGGATGATAACTCAAGAACGCTTACGCCTAGGATCATGAAACTTCATAGGTACATTGATCATGACTCGCATATGACCCATATTGATTTTCAGGTCACTAGGTCAAGGGTCAAGGTCACGGTGACCCGAACAGTAAAAATTTTTCCAGATGATAACTCAAGAACGCTTTTGCCAAGGATCATGACACTTCATAGGTACATTGATCATGACTCGCAGATGACCCCTATTGATTTTCAGGTCACTAGGTCAAAGGTCAAGGTCACAGTGACAAAAAACGTATTCACACAATGGCTGCCACTACAACGGACATTCCATATGGGGGGCATGCATGTTTTACAAACAGCCCTTGTTATTTCTATATTTAGAATATTTCTTACAGAAATTCCTTTTAGCAAACAGCGTAGACCCTGATGAGACGCCGCCTCGTGTGCTGTTTGCCAAGGCCTTTTTTCTAGACACTAGGCATAAATGGGTTAAGACTTGTTTATTTTTAGGATGCTGTCATCGCACACGTAAAATTGGTCAATATGGTGAATTTGGTCATAATTATATATTTTGCAGTTTTTAAAAAAATGTATGTTTTTCTCCTCAAATCTAAATTTTAGTCTTGCTATGTTATATCCAAACTTTGAACATTTTGACCTAATGTGTCGGTAAAAAAGTTAACTCATTGTACAGCAAGTGTAAACATTTCAGTTTGTCTATAAACAGTTAGTTATATTGTGACAAGGTACTTTCGGTTTTATCTTTACTTAGGTATGTTTTGGTGTTTTGACCATGCCACTTTTGGACATGGCACGTTTTATCATAATCAGGCTAAATTTCGATGTGTTTAGTATGTTAATTGATCCGTTTATCGGACCATGTTTCAATTATTACCCATTTATCAGTCACTGTAGCATATCATTTCATAACACCCCAAGTAGATCTAGTTGTTTTAAAGTACTTTAATATGAACATAAATTGGTTATGTATTCATTGATTGAAATAAAATGCGAAAAAAAGCATGCTGATGTGTTGAGTATTTCGTTTTAATGACCTGTACATTCACCACTTGCCATACTCACTTGATAGTTCTATGGCGGGGCTGTTACCCAGTTGTTTATGTTTCAGTTGAAAATAATAGCAAATGACTGTGCACTCCAGTGAAAATATTATATGTATGGGCCGTGCTCTGTGATAAGGGGGTGTAATGCATGTGCGTCCCTCAGGGACGACACTTTCCATTTTATGATATTTTCATTTAAAGAAAGTCTCTCATTAGCAAAAATAAAGTTTATTCGGAAAGTGTCGTCGCTGATTAGCATGTGCGGACTGCACGTGCTAATCAGGGATGACACTTTACGCACGTGCATTAATCCCTATTTTCACACAGCGCGGCATAATATATATAATATACAATACCAAACGTCTTGAAATTTGACGTTGGTGCTTTTTATGTTCGTCTACTGGTAAATGCGACCGCCGTTGGCACGAGATGTGTTGATGCAGTAACCTGATTGCACTGGTCACTGAAAGCAGGATACTATACCGTATAGGTCCCTGCTGGAAGTGAAATGCACGTGTTACACGGTGACCTTGGGAAGAAAAGTTCTGTGCCGTTAATCGCTAGTATCCATCGAATCCGTCAAGCGGGAGAGATTCGTCGGTCGCCATGTGCACATAACTTGTGTGGAAGATGAGTCATGAAATCCTTTCTACGGCCATTCTCCACTATCGTTGATGCGATTAAGCATCATCATTCCCTTGACCGGTTTGGCCGATGGGGGAGGGGGATGAGGGTTGACGATACAGAAATCATATGCAATTAAGACACGTTTACTGACGTAAGTATGTAACCTCAGTACCAGCTTGCCCAAATAAAGAGTGAGTCGGTAAACATACCGCCTGAATGAATGAACTGTTTAAAACTGATATCAAACACACACAAAAAATAATCAAAGACTATATACACCAAATGAAAACTCTTGAAACAAGCGCAAAATCCACGAAATGTTTTAGTATATACCTACAATTTGTGAAGTAATTGATAAGCAGCTGCTTCTCCGACCGTCGGTCTATACAGTACGTTAATCCCAAAATCCAGCGGACTTTTCTTTAACGGCTGGGTGAATTTCTCAAACATCCACAAACTTACCTTGTAGCATACATGTATATATAATCACAACATACAATAAAACATGAGCATAATAATAACAAGAAATATCTTTAAAAAAGATATACGGCGTAAATAGTTTAATGAATGAGATCAAGGATAGCGAATGTCTTTTTCTGTGCAGTTCTTAGCTGCATCACACGCAGTACGGGATGTTACGGGGAGTTTTCGCGGCTTATTTTACATTATAACATATTGCTGGTCATAAACCTATAGATACAAAACAGAAAACCAAAAGAAGAATGGAAGTGAAATTTAAACATATGAGTCAACCGGCCACACGAGAACAAACCTGTTTTAGTGGTCTGTCGGGCATTGCTATTTGATTCGATTATTAACAGTATCGAGAATCATCGTGCTCATGCTTAAAGTGATATTATGGGCATTTTGCACTGTTGAATTGAGCTGAAAAGAATTAACAGGTCAAAATAGTTAGTTAAAATGTGGTTACTGATCAATTATCTGCAACTCACCTTGCTACCAGTTGTTTATAAAAATATATTTTATATTCGATATTCTTACGTGACCCACCCAGTCCTGTAAGCCGAAATGATCCGTAAAACAATATTGTGTCTTTGTGTCGTATGAACTAATCTGCACTAAAACTAAATTTAGGTTCAACTCGTAAACGCATGATCAGTTGTCAAACGAAAGTACGGTTAATATTCAAATGCATTATTTTTCTCTTTCTGGTATATTGTTTTAGTATGTTGATGCTGCATTAATTACTATAAGTGTATATGAAGTAGAAACATCAAAAATAATCAACGGTTGCGATAGACACCTACAAACTGTTACATGCTCATAATATCACTTGAGTACATTAGGCAATATGGTGGAATAATTATTGTTAAATTTATTAAAAATAATATTTATCATTGTATTGTTGAAAACACATTAAGAATCTATTATTGACATACCATAATTATATTGCTGAATATCTTCTTTTAACATATTTCTGGTCTAAAGAAAATTCCAGGTAACCTAGTTCACGGATAGCGTCTTTATTATATAACGATTATTTTACTGACCGCGAACTCCGGTGATGACCTGTATATAAACTCTGAATGTCCGCGACTTGACCCGAAACCTCGCGGGTTGAAATGCAATTCTTTAAAGTGAGGCCTCGCTTCCACTGCTCTTTATACTTTTACATGTTAACATGTTGACAGGAATATGGAAGTAAGTACTAAATATGATAACACAGCCTTTTAAGTATAAACGCCTTTGCGCTGGTAATACTCTGAAAATAAAAGGTGTACGCACAAACTGTATTGATGTCGAGAATTGAGTGTAAAACTGTTCTATCTATTAAGCCTTTTCATTAGAGATAAAATTGTTTCAAACAGTAAAACAGTGGTACAAAGACGCGGATATGTTTCCAATGTTCTGGTGGTATACTCAAATCAGCCAATGGAATAAATGAAGTGTATTCATTCGTACCTAGCCGCGGGAAATTTTATTTGAATTTTATTGGACACTTACAAAGGTCAAGTCAGGGTGAAAAGCTGGCTTATGCAGCTTACGCCGAATAAAATGCTTCCACTCGAAAGTATCGAGTTATAGGAGACTAACGTGTTATATCAACACAGGAATCATCATATAATTATAGTGAAATGAAATGTGACAGTCAAATAAAGAGTGTTTTAATCTTGTACACAGTTATAACAGCTACGTGACTATATAGGCATATCGAGAAAACTAGAAAATAAAGAATTCGGAAATACAATTAAAATTTCATGAATATTGCACAATTACGCAATATGTATTATGTATTAAAATTTTTTAAATGTGCCTGCTGACTAATTATAGAAGAGACCCACTCAACGAATATGGTTGGATATTACTATTAATTGTAGACCTGTGTTTGATCAACCTAACTCCTCACATGGTACTTACATGCAGTTAATCTGCTGGGCGCCAAGTATCCTGAGCTTTCTTAATAATGTCACAAATCTTAAACAAGTTTAGCACTATGTCAGTAAAACAAATTATTATTAGATGTAGCGCCCATGCTAATTCTTAAATAGGCTTTGAACGTGGACTAACTCTGTCAAACAGACCTCAAGAAATCATTTGAGTCGTGATCTGAGAAAACTGGGCTTATTGCATGTGCGTAAAGTGTCATTCCAGATTAGCCTGTGCAGTCCGCACAGGCTAATCAGGGACGACACTTTCCGCCTAAATTTGATTGTCGGTAAGCAGGGACTTCCTTGAAACTAAAAATACCATAAAAGCGGAGCCACTCTACGTGGCTCATTTTTACAATAACAATTAACATGAATGTTCACCCTATATAGCTTAAAGCTCTATATAAGATTGTATATAACCATTGGCAGTTTTTTAAACACTTATTAAATATGTTACCTAAAATCGATACTGTTTTGAGTAGTTTTTCCTAATAACAGAGCTAATAGATCTAGATCTAGCAAGGAACAGAGTTTAATAATGTCTTCTCTTGGATTTGAACCCGTGAGCACTGGAAGAAAACGCAGTTGCGCCACCTGTGCTAAAAGCACGCTATAATATTTATATGCGAATTTCAACAATTTTTTTCTAATACATGTATTTTCCAAATAATCGAGGAAAAGCGTTACAAACGATTTATAATTTAACTGATTTCATATTCATGATGATTACCCATTGATTAACCAGTAATTTAAAAAGTTTTCTTACTCAGTGGTGTAATTTCGCTTTTTAAACATCATGCATATATTTTTAATGTATGACAATTTTTCTGATAATCGTCATTTTTTCAAACTGTGTCACTTACAGAATTAAATGTAGTTTTACAAACATTATATAATCGGAAAATTATGGTTGTGATAAACGCAGGGTACCATGCCAACCGTACAAATAACAGATGGTTCCCGATTTGAGACGGACCTCTTCAAATTCTAGTAGAAAGCAGGTTACCTCCCCTGTCGTTAAGGTCGCTATTGAAGTTAATAATATCATACTAAAAGTTAATGTATGTCGAGCATGAAATGTTGACGGTTTACATTTATTTACTACAATGGATGTGACAGTTTTTCACGGATAAATTACGGATGCATTTCTGGAGAGCGATATCAACTAGAAATATTAAATATATTTGACTGTGCATAATTTACTGTATAGGTAAGTTGGTTAAGTTCTTAAAGTTGTTTAACTTCCATTTTTTACTGAGCCTACGCGATTTTAATTGTTGTGACGGTGAGGTATTTATCTGTCAAGAAAGTTTTATTTTGTTTCATGTGCTTTCGAAATTCCTTTTGGGCAAAACAAACTTAAAGAAGACATATATCAGTATTTTATAACAAAATCGTGCCTACGATTAAGATCTTTGTCTTTGCTAAAATAAAACGTAAACATTGAGGACACAAAACAACGAATGTAAGTCTTTACAGTGTACCGACTCAGTAGATGAAAATATACGTTATTTTGACGTGTACACGCTTAGAGATATAGACAAATTATTGTGAGAAAAATCTGGAAAGAATGACATAGGCTTATTAAAAAAATAATCTATCTAATGTAAATGTCATGATCAGAATATAATCTCGGTTGCTGCATAACAATGAGATATCAGCTTTCATCCATTACACAATCAGGTGTGTCGAAATCAGTTTTCCAAAATGGCCCTGCTTGTCCCAGAGAGGTAATTACTTAAGTGCTGTAGTAAAAAGCTTTGATTTATAAGAATACATTGCACCAGATAACCCAAGTTTAGTTTTAAACTTTGATTGTCCGTATTGTTGATTTTAAAAGTATCTATCAACAGCCAGTTAGGGGAAGGATGTGGTCACATAAGAGATGTACTAAGTCAGATTTTATGTTAATGTCTCATAACAAGGGAAGGATGTGGTCACATAAGAGATGTACTAAGTCAGATTTTATGATAATGCCTCCACCACTCGACAATATGCCCTCTTCCCTAGACCTTCCCCATGGTGCAAACTTATAGTCAGACAGGGCACAATTGTTGAATCCACCCCGACCTATTCAGTCTCCGATAATAATGCTTTGATTTATAGATGTGAAAATTTGTTCGAGAACAAAATATATAAAACATAAATATTAACATAAACTGACGAAATATAGTTCATTTGCTGGTTTAAAATAACAAAATACTGTAGATGGACATAATGTCGGTACACCACCTTTAATGTTTATGCATCCTAATTAGTTGTTCAAACTGTGTTAAAGAATGTTGAAAGGGAATTTGAACCAGTAAAGTCAGCATATATAGTTGCTGTCATCTGATTAAAATGCCACAATAATGTAACTTTTTATTGGGTAATAGGTTCTGTCTCACACTTTTTAGCAATCGCTTCCTTGCGATAAAAGGACCACGTTTTGTTATAAATGTTCTCTCCTGCTGATGCAGCTGAAGTTTAATTTCCTTGGTATTAAATGATACATGAAACCATACAACGCGATGCCTTAAAACGGTCTCACAGTCATTTCAACGAAGTATTTAATTACATGTACACTTCGATCATTAAAATGACTCTTACCGGTAAGTCACTTACGAACATTACAAACAATTAAGATTGTTAAACATACTAAATTCCCCATACAGATCAAACGTTTGATAATACAACGTTATTGGGTGCATTCATATCTGTTTTTAATTAATCTCATTATTAAGCGAGAACTACGACCCCAAATATGGACAATACACCAAACAAACACGGGGAATACAAATGAGCTTTTAAATACCATCAAATGATTGCTCAACGTATACACCGAACCTGAATTGATCGTGTTATGAAATATAATGGCTTTAAAGTCGTTATCTGTTTCGCATCGATACTACGAACAAGGAAACAAGCTGATATTCTGCTCGGGTCAAAAGCAGGGGAATGTTTGCATATGATGCCCCCTACAGTTTCTTATACACGAGTTTAACACGCTATTTAACGGGAGTCCACATGTTTTTTTTTAGAATTTAATTAACAACCTTTAACAAGTAGTTGTAATATTCGTATCAGTTAACTTTCAACTACTCTGAGTTTATAAGTTTTATAAACGTCAAGTAAAAACATTGATTCGCAAACTTAAAAGATATATCATGCGAGTCCCTCCCAATACGAGGAATAGAGGTCAACGATTACTGCCATAATCCCGGCCGACATATTAAGGACCATAATCTTTATGAATAAATCGTTTTAGTACGTTAATTATATTATTGATGAGCCGATTTAACATATATAACACGTGCGTATATGATTTAAATCAATTGAGGAAAAATTCATGTTATGATGTAATGTCTATAAACATAGATTTCCATTGATACAATAAAATTGCGCTCAAGTACCTCACTTTAGTGTCAGCCAAACTTTGGTGTTCACAACCAAAAAACGATCGCTTTTCGTCAACAATTTTATTTTGAAATGCCTTATGGTTCAAAAGTAAACATCATTAATGTATTACCATCATTACCACCAACACGATCATCATCATTATCATTATAGTCGTCATTACCTACACCACTATCATCACTACCACCACTACCGCCATAATAATCACAATATCGTAGTTATTTCATCAACGGGTCATCATCATAATCGCCATCGCCTTTGTCCTCATTTTCATCATCACCGTTGTACTTGTATTTGAAAAACAAAAGGTGTCCCTACCAAAGACAGCGCGATGCATAATTTCTAGTACCGAGTACCAATGCTTGAGGAATAAGAAGGCGACTTTCTCGACTAAAGTTTTCAGACCCATACATCGCATGCAAGAATGATGCAAGTTACTTCATAATCAACTAAATTAAAGCAACCTGAGGCACATAACTGCACATGCCTGTAACTTTATCTGTCAGCTGTATATATTCAAGCATGTTCTAATTGCATACGACATTTAAGCTTGGTGACGTTTCAACAACTCGGGTACACACCGTCAGTTGCACTTTCAAATCAATTTTGAAACCAATGTGCGTGAGATTTGCACCCCTGATTGTTTAAATTGAACTCTCTGGGGAATGCAAGTTGAAAATCAGTATAATAGTTGAATATCGTCGCGAGAATTTCTCAGGGACGTTGTAACAAAATTAATTTCCGAATATAAATGCAATAATTGATTTGAATTGGTTTAATACATGTACATTCCCGCATTTAAGAGTAAATGGCGATGTAGGTTTTGTTTACTACGGAGCGGAAAATGGTGATGACATTCGCAGTGATAGACGCTTATCGTTATGGTGGCGTTTCTAAGGTAGCACACTTGGGTTATCAACACCATATCACGATTCGCATTATGGTGTTTAAAACTTGAGTTGGCATCAAAGTGCAGTACAAAATGGTGCATCTATTTCGCATACTTCATTGTTGAAAATAAAGAACTTATTAACAGAAGGTTGCAATTTTATTCGCAACGCATCAAAACAAAAAGAAAACAAACACTTTGTACTATTGAATCTTAAATAATTCTTTTTTACCTTTTATCTTTGGATAGAAAAGGACTATCCTGCTTTTCAGAAGCGTTTGTCAACGATCACAATTAAAGTGGTTTGTTGCGCAATTTAATCCCGAATTTCGGCAGGATTAGTATTTGTTATGCAAGTCGAAACAGACTGATTGATCAATGGGATGAAACCGTTTGAATTGCAGTGGTATAGATGACACAATTTGTTTTACTGTCTGTATACAGAAATTGGCATAATTATAATGGATTGTTTTGGAAAACATGCAATTAAATGCCATTTAGGTAATTTAATATCCAATCTTTTGACCGATTGAAATATAGTATTTTTTGATATTTTGCTCTTGTTATGCGTAGACGTATTTAAAACGTTTCTTATCCAACTGTATCAAAGGAATTTCCGTTATTTATGTAACCATATTTACTGATACCTCTTCAAAAACCGATAGACAAATCTTACAATATGGCAATGTCTGAAATATATTTAATTCATTATTTTTTTAGGGAAGGCGACGGTGCCTGAAATGTTTGTCTGAAGTATTAACAAATTCATGGAATGTCTAACCGTGTTTAAACAAAGACATGCATATGGCCTTTAAGGATCTGCATGTTGAAATGTTGTGGTATTCAAATGGACAAGTTGAAAAGGCCGTTTTTAAATGTTGATTACATGTTTCAGTTAAGTTTCTGTAGATGGGGAGCGAGACTAAACAACACTATTTCGTGCAGGTATATAGTTACATAACGAGTTATATAGTTGGTAAAAATCACATAATAAATAAATAAGTAATATATTCATAACAACTACTTCCGACCACCATTTACCTATGTATAGCAATAAGATTTGCTTTTAGATCCCCAACATAGTTTTCTCACATGATTGTGATCATTTGGTAATGAACTTCGATGTTTATCACCCCTTCACATTTCGAAAAATATATGAAAACTCATTAGTTATGAAACACTGAAACGCATTCGTCTTTTTTAACCGGTAATTCCCTAATAGTCAGACTGTTTAGACAGAACTAACTTATAAACTGGACGAGTTTGCTTTTCGAATTAAAACCAACCGGTATATATTCTACAGGTCGTAAAACCGATTACGGGTACAATATGATTACGATATTATCAATTGTTGTGTTAATCTAGTGTAACACGTGCGGTCGGTTTGGTAAAATTTGTTTCATTTATTTGTTTAAATAAAGTTTTTAACTAAAAGACTTTACAGGAAATCGCAATTTCATTCCATTTGACGGCGAAGACTAGATATATACATTCTAAGTCGTGGAAATGAAGATTATCGTTATAACTACAATAGTTATAATGGTATTTGACGTCGCAAATAATCCATGAATAAACTATAAAGTTCTCGGTGTGCTTGTATTTTAATATGTTTATTTAGTAAAGCATTAATGTCTCACGTATACTTTAATCGCTGTTAATTAGCTGCCTATGTCATCCGACAATTGATTGTTGGAAGCGTGCTTGTTGTGTAGCTAATACAATCGACCGTCTGTATTTAATATACCGGCATGTGCTGCTATAAATTCTCATACGTTCTTACATACAGCGTAGTGTCATAAAACGGACTCATGATCATCGAAATAATTTCAAAATGTGTATTATAAATCACGTATAATTGAATGTCGAATCAAAAAGGTGTTCACACACTTATCATTAACGGTGTATAAACTACAGATATGAAACTGACAAACGAGAATGTTGTCATATAGGTATGACACATTTAATATTATTCATGCAGATGAAAAGTTAAAGGGGCCGTCCAACATATTTTGGCATGTATTAAAGCTTGTCATTAACTGCTTTAAATGCTTTATTTTGATAAATTTAAACATTTGAACTAAAAATCTCCAGTAAAAAATAAGAATACAATTTAAAAAAAGAAGACAAACGTTAACCTCCACAGGGCTTGAACCACTGACCCCTAGAGTCATGCAAGCTTGGAGTTAAACGTCTCCCGACTTTACCACTCGACCATCCACGCTCAAGTCAAATGCGGGGTGTTTTTTTTTCGGCGTAAGCTGAATAAGCCAGCTTTTCACCTTAGCCTGACCTTTGTAAGTGTCCAATAAAATTCCAATAAAATTTCCCGCGGCTAGGTACGAATGAATACACTTCATTTATTCCATTGGCTGATTTGAGTATACCACCAGAACATTGGAAACATATCCGCGTCTTTGTAACACTGTTTTACTGTATGAAACAATTTTATCTCGAATGAAAAGGCTTAATAGATAGAACAGTTTTACACTCAATTCTCGACATCAATACAGTTTGTGCGTACACCTTTTATTTTCAGAGTATTACCAGCGCAAGAGCGTTTATACTTAAAAGGCTATGTTCTCATATTTAGTACTTACTTCCTTATTCCTGTCAACATGTTAACATGTAAAAGTATAAAGAGCAATGGAAGCGACGCCTCACTTTAAAGCATTGCATTTCAACCCGCGAGGTATATCGGGTCAATTCGCGGACATTCAGAGTTTATATACAGGTCATCACCGGAGTTGGCGGCCAGTAAAATAATCGTTATATAATAAAGACGCTATCCGTGAACTAGGTGACCTGGAATTTTCTTTAGACCAGAAATATGTTAAATGAAGATATTCAGCAATATAATTATGGTATGTAAATAATAGATTCTTAATGTGTTTTCAACAATACAATGATAAATATTATTGTTGATAAATTTAACAATAATTATTCGTCCATATTGCCTAATATACTAAAGTGATATTATGAGCATGTAACAGTTTATAGGTGTCTATCGCAACCGTTGATTATTTTTTATGTTTCTACTTCATATACACTTATATTAATTAATGCAGCATCATCATACTAAAACAATATACCAGAAAGAGAAAAATAATGCATTTGAATATCAACCGTACTTTCGTTTGACAACTGATCATGCGTTTACGAGTTGAACCTAAATTAAGTTTTAGTGCAGATTTGTTCATACGACACAAAGACACGAAATTGTTTTACGGATCATTTCAGCTTACAGGACTGGGTGGGTCACGTAAGAATATCAAATATAAAATATATTTTTATAAACAACTGGTAGCAAGGTGAGTTGCAGATAATTAATCAGTAACCACATTTTAACTAACTATTTTGACCTGTTAATTCTTTTCAGCTCAATTCAACAGTGCAAAATGCCCATAATATCACGTTAAGCATTAGCACGATGATAATTGATACTGTTAATAATCGAATCAAATAGCAATGCCCGACAAACCACTAAAACAGGTTTGTTCGAAGAACGCGCCTATAAATACGGATACTTCTCGTGTGGCCGGTTGACTCATATGTTTAAATTTCACTTCCATTCTTCTTTTGGTTTTCTGTTTTGTATCTATAGGTTTATGACCAGCAATATGTTTTAATGTAAAATAAGCCGCGAAAACTCCCCGTAACATCCCGTACTGCGTGTGATGCAGCTAAGAACTGCACAGAAAAAGACATTCGCTATACTTGATCTCATTCATTAAACTATTTACGCCGTATATCTTTTTTAAAGATATTTCTTGTTTTTAGCTATTTAAGCAATCCTCGTAGTTTCCCAAAATGTCGATTTGCGTCGAACGACGCTTTAATCTGTTGGAAAGTCCCTTTAATGTTTGAATCAATTGACCGCTGTTGTGTACGTTGTTTTGTTGTTGATTCCCAGCATACAAATTTAACCCACTATGCCTAGTGGACTCTTCTATCATTCTAAATTGGATGAATTTATTTCCAAAAGTAGGGATGTCTTATATATTTATTTCTATATTTAGAATATTTCTTACAGAAATTCCTTTAAGCAAACAGAGCAGACCGAATGATGCGGCGTCTCATCTGGGTCTACGCTGTTTGCAAAGGCCTTTTGTCTAGACGCTAGGCATAAATGGGTTAAAATACTATGTAATTCAGTTGGTCGACCAAACGCCATCTAAATTACTGACTTCCTGTATTGGCTTCGTGTAGCAACAATTCTTGCAAGTTCTTATTGCCCAACTTATGACCCCAAAACCAAAGTAAACTCTACAGTTGAACAGTTTCGCTATATAGACCTTTCTATCGTGGTCGTGAAATTAACCGACATGTGTTGCATTAAAAGAATTATTTAAAGCGCATATTCGCGTCCATTGTATAATTAATACATGACCAGTATAATTTAGCGACAAGATTTAGTCACATAAATATTGTATTCAATTCCGCGCACGTATGGTATTTGAAAATTGTCAAATGACTCGAAGACTCCTTTACTTCAAAGGACCTACTTTTTTTCCGAATATTTGAGTCGCATTCTGAGAAAACTGGGCATAATTCATGTGCATACGGCACAGGCTAATATGGGACGACACGTTACGCACATGCATTATGCCCAGTTTTCTCAGAACACGACTCATTTAACCGCACGCTATTTCACATTGCCAATTGTGAGCAACGCTCACAAGCTCCATCGGGTTGTATATTGTTCCAGTGTTCTGATCAATGTGAAGCATTTTTTTTTACTTTGATGCCCTGGTATACCGTGAAATAATCTCCATTGAAATCGCGACAATATTAAATAATTGGCATGTGATTACCAGGTATGGTGTAAATATTTGAGAGGAATGTTATAAGGTTTAATTACAGTGGTATATTTCATAGGTTACATTTGACACTATGTAACATTGCATAGGCATAGCTATGTCTATTGGCGCTATGAATACTGCGACCTTTCAATATAGGACCGATATTGCTTATTTTATTTTTTTCCATTGTCGCTTTGATAGAAAAGTCATCCCAAAAATTCATAAGCTGTGCGTAGGCGGATTTCTTTACTGTTTTCAAATGGATTTCAAACATATCCTGCTGAAAACGGTAAAATCATAACTCAACTGATCACAATATTTATTTAAGAAAACATAGGCTGATATAACTACGTGTACGCATGCAAGTGAAAACTGAACTGTAGTCACAGTGGCGTAGTGGATATTGCTTCCGCCTAGCGATCAGGTCGGGAGGTAACGTATTCCTTGCCCACTGTGTGTGCGTTCTTTAGAATTCTCCAAAATACATCATGTACTGGTTCTATCCAGAAAACGGACCCGATTGTGTTTAAATAATCCGTAGTCTTTGATGCAATCGAGGTTAATAAATAGGTTTGAAAAAGTGACTTGTCTTTTCAGCTGTAGGCCGACCCGAGTCCCGTGTTTGGCGATCCCCCGGGGATCACAATGAGTAAGAAGAAGGAGGAAGAGATAATCCCCGCCATGGGGCCGGGAAGCAAGATCAGCGCCCTGGCGGCGCCCCTCCGCCGTTTCATGATCCGGCAGGGCAAGGCGGTCATCATCAACTTCTCCACGGCCAGCATGAAGACGCTGCCGCTTGAGATCTGGCAGAACGAGGAGATCCAGCAGAACGCCATTGAGCTGCGCGCCGAGAGCAACCGCCTTAAGAAGCTTCCCAAGCAGGTTAGTGATAATTTCTTCCCCAAATTACAGCCCCTTTGAGGCGGTTTCCCAATGGCAAAAACTAACTTATTTCCCAAAAATCTTACCAAAATGTACCCCAAAGAGGCCGAACTTTTCCAATAAATTCAATAATTTGTTTATTCATCTCATTATAGAGCAATTTATTTCCGTAGCAATTTATAATAATATAAATTTGAAAATCAAGTTAAACATTAATTTATAATTAATTAGTATACCGTTGTATATAATCATGTAGCTAATGTTTTATTTTTCCCATATTTCATGGTGTATCGCGCTTTTCCCCAATCCAAGAAATACACACTGTAAAATATGATGCAAACACAAAAATACTTCAGGTGTCGGACCTAGAAGTTCTTGAGACGATCACCCTCCAGAACAACGCATTGTCCGCACTTCCGGCGACCATATTCAAGATGAAGAAGCTAGTGACCCTCAACGCGGAGAACAACAGCATCAAGAGTATACCGGGCTCCATCAACAAGGCGCCCACGCTGAAGTACCTTCACCTGTCGAACAATAAAATCAAAGCTCTGCCAAAGACTATTAACAAGTCGACGACGCTGGAGTTGGTCGACGTTTCACACAACGTGATACGATCCGTAAAAAAGAACATTTACGAGCTGAAGGCCAAGCTGGTACTGCATAATAACCGTCTGGGTGAATTGCCCGACGCAAGTATCAAGAATTCGGCGCTTCGGGTTTTAGATGTGTCGCATAATCAGATCGCGCACATTCCGGACAATATAAATAATGTAGTGACCTTGACCTGGCTTGACCTTTCGCACAATGAACTTGAGGACTTGCCAAGGGAGTTGGGTCTGCTGAAGTACCTGCATTACCTGAATGTGTCGCACAATAGCATAGCGTCGCTGCCCGATGAGGTACGGTATAAACTGCAGTATATGTAAGAAATTAATTTAATGTTGTCGTTTTTTATCAACCAGTACACAACGATATTGGATTTTCGATGCGTAAGAGTTACAGGGGCTTTAGTTCCATCGATTTATTATCTTAGCATCTGACCGGCAATAAGTAAGTTTTTTGCCGGTAAAGTTTCTAACATAACCTCAAACACGTATTCAGCTAAAATCAGAACTACATTGTATATTTTACTATTTATGATGTGCTTAGGTTCTGGAATGTTTGTTTGTGGGCCATGAGTAGGAATACAGTGATCATGATATTCAATTCGCCTATAGAAAAATAGGCGACTTTTATTTATACTTGTTGGTATTAATTTAATTAAATTAAATATTCAAGTCGTTGAAAATAATTTGCGTAAATTAGGAAATATACGAAAACCAACCATGCCCATGGCAAAGTTATCATTTTGCTACGTTACTGTCTTTAGAAAGCAAAGAATGGAATAACTTGAAACAATGTAGAAGCCAAAAAAATAAAATAATTTAATATCTTAGCCTTTTGAAAACGGGTTTACTGCATGTCTGTAAAGTGTCGCCAAAGATTAGTATGTGAAGTCAGCATGGGCTAATCAGGCGCGATACTTTCGTTGATTTTCGCTATGTAGAAACTTTCTTTAAACAAAAAATACCTTAAAAGAAAAGGCAAATCTTGGACGACACTTTACGCAGATACATTAAGTATTAGTTTATGAAGTGTGTATTGAGAGAATTACTCAGCATGAAGGAGACTAAAGTGGGGGAGCGCAGGGACCGAACGCGGCTTCCGCTTACATTATACTAAAGAATCGAGTCATGTAGGCATGTCATCTCAAGCAACATGGTCAACAAAAAATGTATACCCTTTCCCACTTTGAAGCAAAGTAAAAATTGCTATGTGCAAACAGCATAAAACCAGAACAGCTTGTGCGTAACTCGCAGTCTGTTAATGTTTTATGCTGTTTGCTGCTCATCAGTATGTAAGTTTTGGAGATGAAGACTTCAAAACTTGACTCTTATAAGAAAGGTCTTGATTTAAATATACCTTTTTTAAGGGACTACAAATGCGTGAAAATACGTATTTAAGTGGTAAAGGGTTAAGTACGGTTTGCTGTAATGACTATCGGTGTGGCGTTACAAATGTATCGCCCACGATTTGTCGGAAATTACGGTCTCACAGCTGTAACGCCATTAACTGTTGTGTTCTTGTCGCCTAGGTAACGACGCTGGAATATGCCCTCACCTACCTGCATGCAAGTCACAATAAAATCAAAAGTCTTCCGGAGGACATACACAAGCTTATGCGGTAAGAATCGTTTGCTCGTTATGTGGTTGTGGAACTCATTTTAGTTCTTCGATTTTTTTAAATTTACATGCATGTGCTGTATGAAAAGTGTACATATAAATTAAATCCTGTTTGGTTTTTAAAATTTGACACCAGATGTACATGCTTTTAAGTTTTATATGACTGTCAATAGTTAGTAACGAATAGAAATTATACGGGATTGAAGGACTACGGCCGCGTGGTTTATATGCTTCATTTTGTACTACCCAATGTACTAATATATAATGAATGATGCTGATGTAATTAATTTAAAGTATGATGATGCAATTAATGTGGTTGTTTGTTTCTACTTAGAATGTTCACAACATACATATGGGTCACGCTCTCGGAAAACGGGATTAGTGCATGTCAGTAAAGTGACCTAGATTAGCCTGTGCAGTCAAAGACGAAAATTGTATGGTTTTATGGGGTTTTTTTGTTTAAAGGAAGCCTCTTCATAGCAAAAATCCCGTGAAGGCAGAATGTGTCGTCCGTGATAAGCCTGCGCGAAGTAAACAGGCTAATTTTGGACGGCACTTTATGCATACGCATTAAGTCCCATTTTCACAGAGCACGACTTTTATGAACTGAGCTTCAAATACTTTTATCGTACGGTCTGTTTCCAGGCTTCAGGTCCTGTCTGTGGGTAACAACGAAATCGAGAAGGTGCCAAACCAATTCTACGAGCTCAAGACCGTAAAAGACCTTGACCTTTCCGGTAACAAGATTACCACAGCACTGGGCATGAGCAAAATCAAAACTGTCGAGTCACTGAATCTCGCAAATAACGCGCTTACGGAACTGCCTGACGAAATCTTCCAGCTTAAGTCCCTGGTGTCCTTGAACGTTTCCGGGAACCAGCTGAAGGTACTTCCGGATACCCTAAACAAGATTAAGACCCTGAAGACGCTCCTAGCGGCCGACAACCGCCTGAGCCAGATTCCGGACACGCTAGGAGATGACCAACTTCTCACCGCACTTGATATCAGCAACAATCGTATCCAAGGGTTACCGCAGGATATGAAACGCCTGCGTAGCCTGGAGATTCTAAAAATTGCGGGAAACCAGATTTCCGCTTTACCAAAATCGTTGGACTCTCTAAGGTTTCTGTTTACCCTCGACGTTTCGAGAAACGCACTTACGGAATTCCTGATTCCCAAAACGGTTAATTGCATCAGCATCGCGGCTAATCCCTTGTATCTGCCCTCGCAGGATTCCAAAAGTGTTATAAGTATTTTAGGAGAGAAGGACTACGCGTCTCGGATGGTGTTTCTGGACGCTTCAAGTCTCAAACTGGACGAAGTGCCAATTAGCTTCTGTCACATGAAAATGCTAAGAACATTGAAACTTGCTCATAACTTATTTAAAGAAATACCAGAGGAACTGTGTAAACTGCGGGCATTGGAAGAGTTAGATTTGAGCGATAACGATTTGGGTTCAATACCGGACAGTATTCGAAATATGCAGAACCTTCGCGTTTTAGACCTTTCACAAAACAGGTTGAATGAATTCTGTGAAGGCTTAACGCAGCTGCACCAGCTAGAACGGTTGAACATCAGTTTTAATAATCTTGTTGAGCTGCCTGAAAATTTCGGCGAACTCCACAAACTGATCTGGCTCGATATTTCCAACAACGAGCTCGATCACCTGCCGATGGACCGCTGGGATATTCTGGCGTCCATGTTGGAGCTAAATATAACTAAAAACCACGTGAGGGAGGTCCCACCCGACCTTCCTTACCTGTATCGAATCAAAGTGTTGCGCGCACAGAGCAACGACATTACGGTGATACCGAGTGACATCGTGAAAATGTCCAGTCTGGAGGTGCTGGACCTAAAAGATAACATGCTGGAGTCACTTCCGGAATCCATTTGTAAACTTCCGGCGCTCAAGGAACTAGACGTGTCCGACAACAAACTGAAGACGTTCCCGGGAAAAATGGAGCAGCTAAAACAGCGTGCCAAAATTACGTCGGAGGGGCAGTCAGCGTACAAACAGAGGGACCCGCCTCCCGACGGCCTTAAAACGGGAGAGGCGCAGACGGTCAAGTCGGACGACAAGAAGGAAGAGTAACCGGAAGTTCGTCGAAACCGATATTTGTTTTCATGTATTCTTATATTTTGCGATCTGCAAATAATTATGTTTTTGTATTTTACTGTATTGTAGACCGTCGAATACTGTACATTTATTTGATTTCGCGGTGACCAAATTTGGTGCGCTTTTTTCAAATCGCGGTTTTAAATTCTTTTTTTCGGCGTTTTTGTTTTTTATGTACACCAATTTGTTTGAAATTTAGCAAAATAATATAACTTTATACCGCAAAAAGATATGTTTAGTGTTTAGTATGTAGGAAATATTTTCAGGTTTTGTTTTCAAGCTGCTCTCTGAAATTCATATGTTTATTCACGTACATATTATTACATATAAATTATATTTTGTTTTGTGTTGTCTTTTTGTTTAATGTTTACAAGTGAAGTTCTCGATTGATTGTTCTTCTTTTTGTGTGATTTTAAATGACAAAGAATGTTGTTTTATATGTTTAAGTCAAATAGCTGAAGTAAGCACTACTAGAATTATAATAATGGAATGAGCTTGTTTAATCCATATAGCCTTGTTATTGGGCAGATGACATCAGTATAAGCACGAAGACAGGAGTACTTCTAGTAAAATTGACCAGTTAAAAAGTAAACTCACAAATGTGCATGTATTATTTATGAATTAACCGCAGAACGTCAGATGCTTTTGTCTGTTGTTAATTGTCGTAACGTTCATTTCTAATGGGAAGTATCAAGCTGTAAATTTAATTTAAGGTATGACTTTTATATGATCATCAGATTCAGTGTGAGTTTTAAAAATAGATCAAGTGCAGCTGTTAGGTATTATTGTGAATTATGAAGAACACGCATTTTTCAGGAGTTTTTGATGTTACAATTAACTAATCAAATTATATTTTTTATAGAAAGAATATGTTTTTATTGGTGTACAGTATTGCAAAGGTGTGTTTGTAACAATTTATAAAAGATTTATCTTACATACGGGCTGATTCAATATGTATGTTTTGTAATTGTTTATGTATGCAAATGGAATTTCGTAAACAATTCGACAATACATGTTCATTATTTCCATTTATTCTGCACAGCTATTTCATCCATACGGTCGAACAGATAATAATTGTAGTACTGTTGCATCCGTTTTTAGTGTTGTTTCGTTTTGTGTGTTATTTTGCGGGGCGGGGGGGGGGGGGGGGGGGGGGAGACATATACAACCATATTTTATATATGTGATGTCTGATGTTAGTTTTCGGTTACGTTTTTTTACAGAATGCAATTCTCATAAACTACTAAGTTCCAATTAATGTATTCAAATACAACAGGGCATATAACCATGCAATCATATATCCATGGTTTTCTTGCTTTGACTCACAACTTCAAGTATTACTTACGATTCTTAATATGATATTAAGAGCTACTCCAATGAAACTTTAATACACAAATCACAAATGTGTATTGAGATAATATGAGGTAACTATATCAATGATTCTGAAGAATTTATTATCTCTTTTCAATTTATACAAAGCTTAAAGTCACATTTTTCAATGTCTGTCAGATGAATCGACCTAACAGTAAACTTTTTTTCGATTCGCTGATTAAACCATAATACGTACATAAACCCAATTTCTGAGAACTTAGGATTATTAGAAATGTTAAACCTATGCATTTCTGGTATTGCTTTAAACACACACACATACAGCACATGCGATCGCGAGAAATTCGTTGCTACTTTAATTGTATTATACTTACTTATTTTTACTATTTTTATATTTTATTGCGACACTTCCACCAAAGATTTAATTGTTTATCTTTGTTTCTGCATACTAGTTATAACCACTTACCATTTAAGCATTCTCGACTTCGTGTCTTGGTTGAGGTTTCATATATCTTTTGTTTGTAATGATTTAGTACATTACATTTTTATATATCTATCTTCTTTCATAAAAAAAGGAAATGCGTTTTTGTGTTGATTTTTTTATGTAATATTTTAACATTTGTTACCACATTGCTGCTGACTTTCGAATCTAAAGTTAGACAGAGATCCGTTTACGCGAACTTTACGGATTAACTTTATGTTAACCCATTTATGCCTAGTGGACTCTCCCATCCTTCAGAATTATTAATTTATTTCCAAAATTAGGGATGTCTTGTATATTTATTTATATATTTAGAATATTTTTTTATAGAAATTCCTTTAAGCAAACACCGAAGACCATGATGAGACGCCGCATCATGCGGCGTCTCATCTGGGTCTACGCTGTTTGCCAAGGCATTTTTCTAGACGCTAGGCATTGGGTTAAACAATACTGTTCATAAAGGAGCGCAATAAATTTACTAGCATATATAAATATATCCTTAAATCAATGTTGTATTAAGACAAAATTGAAACGGATAGAAATGTGTAATATTTGCAAAACACGCTCGTGAATAACGTATAAAATTATACCCAAAATTCGTCAGAGACTTGTTCTATTATAGGTAGCACCCGACAGGTGCTAAATTACGTCGAGTTTAACCTATTTATGCCTAGTGGACTCTTCCATCCTTCTAAATTGGATAAATTTATTTCCTAAATTAGGGATGTCTTGTATATTTATTTCTATCTTTAGAATATTTCTTACAGAAATTCCTTTAAGCAAACAGCGTAGACCCAGATGAGACGCCGCATCATGCTAGGCATAAATGGGTATTTTATGACACCTGCTCATTGAAAATTATAAGCATGAATGCAAGGCGTATTTACCTATTGACCTGTCTACATTACTGGAAATTCGCAAATTCGTATACACACAATGACAACTGTCACAAATATTCCACATATAGTGTCAGTGAAGATGAATCTATAAGCCATGTCCCGTATTCATTTCGTGATTAATATCTTTTTCATATCTTATTCTTCATGGCGCAATTTTTTAAATAATATCAACTTTCAAAAAATCAATTTGTTTATCACCAATTCAATGCCGCAAGAGGTAAAAGCATTTGATTATAGAATGAAGAAACATTATTATTTAAAAAAAATAACACTTATATTTGATTACGAGAGAAAAACGTTGTCCATGCGAATGACCTTTTCAAATATTAGTTCGCGAAAACAAAAGATTAAACGACCTACCAATCCTATAGTTATAGATGCATTATTTAAAAAAGACACATTTCTATATTGCTTATATCTGCTTAAACATAAATGCTGATACCATATTACACATTCAGGTCATGTGTTGTATATGGATCTATACAGATTACAGAGTTAAGGCAATCATCTGTTCTAAATGGCATATCGACGATTAAATCAGAAGTTGATTTTCAAACAGTTCGCGTTTCAAAAATGATAATACTGTGTATTGTAAGAAAACATTTATTTGTATGTCCCCTTTCTCGAACGTCACGTAAGTAGGCAAAAGATTTGTGGACGGGTTTCCTTCAATAACTTTTTCATCCCGACGTCAACGATTAGAAAAACAAAAACCGAGGGAAGCGCAAACACTGTAGAGCCGAAAGGGCGTGCCGGTAATCATTTACAAGAAACATATATATATATGATATATAAATGGGCTTACCAGGTGAAAATATCCGCTACTCCTTCGCGAAAAACAAGAAAACGACGCCATCTTACAACTAACTTCCCTTAAATCCGGTGAGCTCTCGTATACGCATGACCCCCCCCCCCTTGTTTTTAAACGGTTATTAAACTTTTCATTAAAATTTCGTTTAAAAGTTGTCCATCGTCCGTTGTACACATGCGCACTTTCAATAACGGGACTTGGTTCTTTTCATTACAGAAAGAACGAACCCACTAAAATGAATGAATATGAGAGTGGTTATGCGTACGATAATTGTTTCCATGGCAACCATGAACACGCAAGGCATTTATAAAATACATATAATGAACATTCTTAATATGCAAGACATGCAACTATTTATCTTGTATGATAAGGGTATAAAACTTTTCGCTTTGATTCAGTGGATCTTCGTAAGAAAATCCAAAGTTTAGACCGAACCGGCTCTCCGCTTGGCAGAGTGGTTACCGGTAGTGTACTCTGCTCACCTATGCGATCCAGGTTTAATCATGTAAGCTTGGTTAATGGTCACCTTACCGAACACACGAGTACTCCGCCCCCCCCCCCCACCGTCTAAACCATATATAAAAAATACCAACTTTCGTGTGTCTGTATAAGGTGAGAGTGCTGGGACACACACCGGGTCCACAATTGATGCAGACTCACAAGCGAATAGTTTTCCTAACTTTCAAACACACACAGTTGCCTGAGTAGAGGCTTTGTTGGTTGGCGTGATAAGGGTGTAAACAATGTTTGCACTGGAAGTAGAAAATATGTCACAAAACATACGTATACATAATGTAACTTTAGTTGCAATAATTCAACTCCCAGCTATATTGACCCTCCGGGTCGCTGGGAGCTGTACGTATGTACTCATAAAAGCTCAGAGCATTCAAGAAGAACTAAATGTAACTTCAGACACATTATTAGAAGCGTAATTTGTTTAAGTGTCAGGTAGTATTATGCGATACCTTATGTGCATCAAAACATTACTTTAATGATAGAAATTGTGGTCAAATAAGTGGAACTGTGATGCAAAGCACATTCAAAAATAGGAAGGAAACTCACACAAAGGGAAGTAATTAATACACTACATTGACACATTTTTGTAGAGTTCTTCCTCCTGATAATTATCTTGCTAATACGTAATGCTATCATTACACTTTTCTGGTGCATTTGTGCAGGTATAACTCAGGAATGATTTACGTGTGCGACTACTATGAAGATTCAGAATGAGTGCGCATAAAGAGAGTTGATTTCCTTTGTCAATGCAAACGGTACTTTTACTACAAGTTTACTGCGATACCGTACCATTAAATGTTGAAAGAAAAATATGACAAAACACTTGTACCCCACTGCAGGGACCTATACAAACAAATATTTCACTGTTTTAGGTCCCTGCCCATTGTCCATTCACCATGTTGGCTCGAAGTATCATAAAACCTCTTTTTTAATATCAAGCTTGCGTATATTACAAAACAAGTAATTAAACAAAGCGTGACAAGTCTACACTGTTATTTCGGGGTTTATTATCTAACTAAAGAGCAATGAATATAAACGGACCATGAATTATAACTTCAATTAACATCAATATTATAAAATTACCATGTATTGGCAAGAAGTATAAAAACAAAGCAAATAAATCCGCTATTATGTTTTTGTTATACTTTAACCAAGACCCAGAGAATGGTATTCTTTGACTTTAATAAAGATGCATCAACATTTGCTAAGTTATGCATCATACTATATTTTATATTGAAAAGTCAATAACGAAATATCAAAAAATGATAGCTAAGGAACACATTAATATCAATACGAACGGTTTCATTAATTAAATACCTTTTATAAGTATTAAAAATGACTCAATTACATAGGCCTAATACCCAAACAAAACGCCTACTACAACATCGCTTTTTCCAATTAAATCGTTAGACCTTCAGAACAAAATACAGGGTTTTATTTCAGCAAACCAAAATCTCTGGCATCTCACGCTGCACCGTGCATAATTTATTTACCTGTATACAGGTTTTAAAGGGATCTTTTCACGCTTTGGTAAATTGACAAAATTGAAAAAAGTTGTTTCAGATTCGCAAATTTTCGTTTTAGTTATGATATTTGTGAGGAAACAGTAATACTGAACATTTACCATGGTCTAATATAGCCATTATATGCATCTTTTGACGATTTTAAAACCTAAAAATTATAAAGCGTTGCAACGCGAAACGATTGAATAATTTGGAGAGTTCTGTTTTTGTCGTTAAATTTTGTGAAACTACGAAGATTGCTTTTATAAGGTATAAAATACCTTAAGTATACATACTCGGCGGAATAGCTCAGTAGGCTAAAGCGTTTTTACTTCAGGACTCTGGCAGGACTCCAGGGGTCACTGGTTCGAAACCTGGTCCGGGCAATGTTCTTTTCCTTTTTTTAATTTTATTCTTGATTTTTTACTGGAGCTTTTACGATCCAATGTTTACATTTATCGATATAAAGCATTTAATGAATAAGTTAAAAAATGCCAAAATCTGTGAAAAGGCCCCTTTAAAGCAGGCGCTAGTTCGATAAAGCGGATGACTGAAGAACGCCGCGCTCTAATGTATTCATTATGTAATATTGCGAAACGGTTCTCATTGGACAGCAATATATGTCACGTGTTTAAGTTATGTAGGTCAGTGTAACACTTAACAAAAGACTGCGCGCTTCGGCCATTTGTTTACACTTTTTCAATTTTCGAAAATGGTTGGATATATTTTCGTTTGAAAGGTAAGTAATTGCGTATTTTTGTCTATATGATTGTGTTAAAACCTATTTTTGTCAGAATGGTGTAACAACGCAGCTCGCGTTAACCCACGCAGTTTGTGTGTAACCACACCATTTATGTGTGTGAAGTCAAGATCAAAGCGAATTCGCGCAGGTGGTTGGGTAATTGTTACGCGAAAACAAGTTTATTTCTACATGTCAGTATAAAATATAGACTTTATTAATGAATGCTATAGCTTACCGTAATCATTTTTCTTTTGATCCATTAGATTGTCTTTCGGTTTATTTCAAAGCGTTTAAAAATATTTCGAGATTAATTGATGGTCGTGTATACATAACACTTATATGCAACCGAGTGTTATATTGACATGGTTATAGTGGAGCGAGCGTTCACCCCGCTGATATTGGCAGTGGGAAGAATGACCGCAGGCTCGTTACAATAGGTCATTGAACCTTTGAAAGCATGGAAGCATGTTGCGTGTATAAATACATAAAATAGAGACATGGTGACGAGCTATATTTTTTCATTCGTTGAAAGAAGTCACTGGTGTAGCAAGCGTAAACATTGCGTTTTACTTTGTTTGATATTTAGTAGTGTTGATCGTCACGAAGGAATTACTTGTGTTCGGCATTTTATATGGGTATATTAGCGAAGATTAAATCTAGGGTATGTAATGTACGCCTCCCAATTATAATCATGATTGATTGTTCGGGAGTATACCGTAGATGTAGATGTGATGATTATACTTGTTTAAGTTGTATGTTTCTCGTTACTTAATTGCAGAATAATAATTATGTTGAAAATATGTTCTTTAGTCAAAATGCATGTACCTTATGCTATTATCTAATATTTGTTTTGAAATATATATATATATATATATATATATATATATATATATATATATATATATATATATATTCACCAGGGAAATGTAAGATGGTTTATAATTTTGAGATGTGTTGACACACACCTGTAAGTTAAATCTAGTTACAAATTCTTTGTCACGCAGTCAGTGTTTCTGTCACGCAATCAGTATATTGCTCTGACACCAAATAGAAAATAACTCAGTTGTGCTGAAGCAGTCATTTAATTACATGTACACTGTCACACAGTTAGTTAGCCCATTTATGCCCAGTGGACTCTCCCATCCTTCTAAATTGGATCAATTTCTTTCCAAAATTAGGGCTGTCTAGTATATTTATTTCTATATTTAGAATGTTTCTTACAGAAATTCCGTCAAGCAAACAACGCAGACCCTCATGAGATGCCGCATCATGTGGCGTCTCATCTGGGTCTAAGCTGTTTGCCAAGGCCTTTTTTCTAGAATAAGACGCTAGGCATAAATAGGTTAACTATTGAATCACTCACATGGACAGTGTCACAGACTGTGAACCATTTACTTCATCACCTAGCTGGTAATTTTCATAGTTCTTCTTGAATGTTTGAGCTTTAATGAGTACCGGTACATATGTTCAGCATAAACCCAGGGACCTGGAGGGTCAATAGCTGAGAGTTGGATTATCGCAACTTGTCATTCTGGTAGTCAATAAGTTGATTAGTCTGATACTCAGTAAGTGACATTGCCACTTGCTCGGTCAATTATGCATTTACTTAGCAGGGCCCTTGTTTTGCACTTTTTACCGCCGAATATTGGCGGCTTCCCCCATGAAAAAAGTATACTTTTTCCCCCTTTTTCAGCTAAAAAGTCCCCCCCCCCCCCCAAAAATATTTTTTTTTAACATTTATACCTATGTTGCCAGCTGGTATCGTGCTACTAACCTTTGATTAAATGTATATTTATGTAAATCACATTAAAATATAGCAATTTTAGGTGTTGAATGGTTGGTGAAAAGATCTTCTAAAATTCCTCTTTTTGCCCAAAACGACGCGAAATTCCCTCTTATGAGGAATGTGGGTGGCTTCCCCTGGCGGCAAGAGAGGGCCCTGCTTAGTCAGTAAAATAATCAGTTCCAGAAACCGCCAATCATTTATTAACTCTGTGAAGTACAACAAAGTCACTCAGCCACTCAATCACTCAGATACTCAATGACTGTGTCAGATACACATACTGTCTTTGTCACTCAGTCAGTCAAGTTATACACTACACAGTCAGTCGATTTCCTAGTAACTCAGTCCATTAATTCACTTAGTCAAAACTTAAGGTAAACTCAGTCAATCATTTAGTAACGAGTCACTCAGTCAATCAATACTACAGTCGCACATTCAATTTCTAAGTCAATCTTGCATGTCTTAGTAAGCTTGTAAATTCACTGCAGAGTTAAGATCTCAGTCACTTTATGAATTTATTAGTGATCACACATTTGAGTTGGTAATTTATTCACTTTGTCAGTAAATTACTCATTGGCATAGTCAGTTACTTACAATTTCATTCAGTCAATTACTCTGTCAAACTCACACATGCAGTCAGTGACAACACATGAATTTAATAAATTAATGTTAAAGAACTTCACATCTAATTAGTGATGTTTACTGAAAGCAGATGTTATTGTGAGCTAGCATGTGGTTGTACTTTACTGTTCTGTTATAACCACACCTGTGCTCCAGTTTGTAATGTTATCAGTAAGCATCTATTACTCTTGTACTATGGTATTCATGGCAGGCTTATAACTAAATGTTATACAGTCTTACATATCTGTACTGTATCGAAGCATTTGTATAGGCTAAAATTAGAGATTTCAAATTTTGTTTGGGAAGTATGCACAGATTGAAAAAAAGGTCGAACCAGTGGTTGGGTTGTTGAGTTGTCGTAGGCCATTTGGTAACTATCTGAAAAAATGAGTCCTGCAAAAAATAATAAAGTTTCATTTGAAAGTACTTCTTATTATTTCAGATCTATTGACTCTACTGCATTTGATATCTAGTTAACATGATTTCAGATCTTCTTTTCTTTCTTTACTTAATGCCAGATCATCTAAACTGAATTTCAAGTCTTTTACTGAATTTCAAGTATTTTAACTTAATTTATAGTACTGGGTGTGTTTGCTACAATGTAAAACTTAATTTAAAGTATTTTTACTTATTTTGAAGTACATGTGTATTGTTTCTTGATTTCAGATCTCTCTGATGAGTGCAGAAGCATCCCCAAGGGAGAAGAATGTTTCTATCCCGCTTCCCGCTTCAAATGGACCACGGCCGTACAGATGTGAGATATGTCAGAGGTCGTTCCGGGAGGTTGCGACCTTGAGAAAACACGAGCAGCTACACAGGGCTGATCGTCCGTATGTGTGCCAGACTTGTGGGAAATCGTTCCTCTGGTCGTCCAACTTGAAAGTCCATGAACGTGTGCATACTGGAGAGAGACCTTACAAGTGCAAGATATGTCACAGGTATGTTAGAGCTCTAAATATGTTGTAGTTTAGTTTGAACATGTATCTAAGGGTTGGAAATGAAGTCTTTAAAACTTGAATCTAGTAGGAAGGTCTTTATTAAATTTAACTTTTTTGAAAAAAATTACAAATGCATAAAAATATGTATCTAAGTGGTGAAGGGTTAATATGCCTTCATTTCTGTTGCCAGATGTTTCACCCAGTCAAATGACCTGCGTCGGCACGAGAGGAATGTGCACATGAGGGGCAAGCTTTACAGCTACAAGAGTCCACCAGCGGGCCGAGCTATCCAGCCTGCGGCTACCAACCCTGCACAGATGAATCTTGCGGCATATCAGGTAGGTTCAACAGGCCCATTAGAGCCATGTTCGCGAAAATATAGGTTTTATGCATGTATGTAACTTAAGTCTGCACAGGCTGATCAAGGACAACATTTTCCGCTTTTCAGGACTTTTTCTTTTTAAAGAAGTCTCTTTTCAACAAAATCCAGTTTAGGCAGAAAGTGACTTGTTGAATTTGTAAGCAAAAAACAACTGCACTTATTTCCAAATTTAAGTCCAGATGACCAAGCCAGGGCAGCGCCATCACGCTACTTTGGGGAAAGGGGTCTGCAGCCCTTAGGAGGGGAAATTTTTGCGGCATTTCCCTTTTTGGGGGATTTTTTTACTTACTCATTATTACATTTGTACATGTGTGCACTATATTCATTGCATTTTTCATAATTTAGTATGTTTGCAAAGATTAAATTGAAATAGAATTGAGATATAATAATCATGAGACACATCTTTCTATTAAAAAAAACAAAAAACAAAATTTTTTTTTAGGGGGAATTTTTCCACCCAAAAGGGGAAAAAAGTAAACATTTCAGGTGGGGGATTTAATAGATTGAGGGCCCCGAGCCCCGTTTCCAAAATGGTTATAAAACCCACTGCTTTCTGTATTTCCAGGCATTTGCCCTTCAGCAGCGTGCCATCCTGCAGCACGCCCTGACCTACGAGAGCCTCATGCAGAGCTCTGTCTCCCTGACAACTGCGCACTACCTCCAGTCTGGTGGGGGGAGGTCCCTCGCAAGCCTGGCGCCCATGGGAGACGTGAACGTGTCTACCTCAGTTATCAAACCTCGCGGCAGCAGTGTGCTAAGGGATCCACGGGATCAGGATCTACCTCAAGATTTGTCTGATCGCTCCCTGAAGCTTGAGCAGGTACAGGGTTTTATATTCCATGCTTTCTGTAAGCCTCATCCACTAAGACAAGTTCTTTAACCCTTTACCTCTCAGATATGCATTTTGACACATTTTTAGTCCCTAAGAATATCCAATTATATAAACACTGAAGACTTCCCTTAACCCTTTGCATGCTGGGTAATTTGTCTTCTGCTAAAATGTCATCTGCTGAATTTCTAAAATTAGCATTTTCTACGATTTTTTTCAAAGAATACTATCAGAATAGCAAACAGTTTGGATCCTGATGAGACGCCACGTTCTGTGGCGTCTCATCTGGATCCAAACTGTTTGCAAAGGCCTTCAAAATCCGGTTCCAGCACTCAAAGGGTTAATAGATTCAAGTTTTTAAGACTTCATTTCCATCCCCTAAGCAACTGATGAGCAACAAGCAGCATAAAACATGACTAGTCAATTGGTTCCTGCAATATTTACAAATTTATTTATAAGAGCTTCATCTCTTTTTACTGTACAAACAAATAGATAACATTGTCTAATTGCATAATAAGTAAACATACGATGAAGAATACACATACAGGCGGTCTTGTTTATAATATTATGCATAGTATTCACTAGAAATTGCAACTAGAAAGACAATAGAATAGTACAATTATACCACGAGTGGGGGGGGGCACTGCCCTTTATCTCTGTTGGGGACCAGCGTCCCTAGACCCCCGGCTTATTTTCCAGATTTGAATTTGTGACAATTGACACATCTGCTCATTATAATTTCCTAATTATTAATGGATTAATTTCATAAGATCGGTTTGTGGTCAACCATGTGAATACCTGGTCTTCTATTATTTGAAATATTCTATGTCATTACTCAACATTTCAGTAAAAACAAGATTTTATAGTCCTGAAACTATGAACAAAACAATAAAGTATAATACTAGTTGATCTTAGTGCACTGCGTGATACTATAATTCAACTTGAGGACGGGTCACATTAATATAAATAAACATAATCCACATCCATTATTTTGTTCATGATCATATTTATTGTTAACTTCTCTTTTTACTGGGAAACTGATCTATGTATTGCAATTTATACATGTATACAAAAGAGAGTTCATTCACCTGGCATGAATAAAACATGCCTTTTTGAAGGGAAATCACTCTCAAGCAACTAGCTTGTGTCTACTTACAACATGAATGATTTTTTAGGTCAGCCAGTAATATGTTGAACAGGCTAATTTAGCCTAACATTTATAGGACGATGACCCTTAGTGTTAAATGAGCAGTTAACCAGTTTGATATGTAGTCTAGTGTATTGGTTTGATTCTGTACCTCACCCTAATACAGACTGAATGATGTTACAACAAGATAAATATGCCCTAAGTTTCAGTCCAACAATCAGTGTAGCAATGACCTTAAAAGCTTTTTTATTGCTTTAATATAATTATGATTTCAAAAAAGCAAATGTGATATAAGTTTTGTGTGTGTGCATGAATCTGGTTTACTTAAAAATAAGTGAATACTTGGTCAAATTTCCTATGTTACATTGTATGTTTACATTTTTATTCTGTAAAATTCTAAACAAACCTTAGTAGTATATTATTAATGTTGTTTTATAAAGAGGTTTATTACTAATATTTTAATAGCAAAATTGACATTAAGTTGACATGTTGTACAATCTTTTGTTATACACGCATTAACTGATGTCTTATGTTAATAGTGAATAATAAAACTTACACATACATGTATATAACAAAACTTTGTATTAGTGTGTACCAATTATTTCCTGTTAATCCATTCATGGTCATGACCAGAACTTATACAAGTTTATTATTTAAAATAAAGCTAAACTTATTTCATTGATGGTCATGTGTAGAACCAGGTTATCAGCAAAAACTGTCAGGCCTTTTTCTGTCTATTTTGGGAAAAAGTACCTAGCAAAATTGGGAGTTTTCGATTCGTGAAATCTTCCAAATTGGGAATAATTTTCATAGACAAAAGCATTATTTGGGCAGGGAGTTTTCCAGTCATTTTGGATAAAATTCATTTAAATTATGATTATATATTTTTGAGGTTGTTTACAAAATATAATTGAGATATCTAGAGTCTATTAATCATAAGTCATAAGACACTTCTTTCTACGTGAGATAGGCAGAAAAAGGCATGACTGTTATCAGTGCTTTTAGCTCCACTGGCCTGAGGCCAGCGGGGCTAATGTCATGGTCCTGTGTCCGTCTTGCGTGCGTGCGTCCGTGCGTTAACTTTTTCTTTAAACATCTTCTTCTCCTAGACTACAAGTCAAATACTGCTAAAACTTCTCACAAATGTTCCTGGGGTGAACCTCTTTCAAATTTGTTCAAATTATGCCCCTGTGGTCAAACTTTACCATGCCCCGGGGTCACAAAATAAAAAATTTGCTTATATAAGGCCTATTTTGTGCAAACTTTAAAAATCTTCTTGTCCATAACCGTATGGCATAGGGCTACCAAATTTGGTATGTAGTGACATCTAATAGTCCTCTACCAAATTTGTTCAAATTATGCCCCTGGGGTCAAATTTGACCCTGCCCCGGGGATCACAAAAATGAACATATTATTTTATAAAGCCTATTTTGTGCAAACTTTGAAAATCTACTTGTCCATAAACGTAGGGCCTAGGGCTACCAAACTTGGTATGTAGTGACTTCTAATCGTTCTCTACTGAGTTTGTTCAAATGATGCCCCTGGGGTCAAATTTGACCCTGCCCCAGGGGTCACAAAAATGAACATACGCTTAAATAAGGCCTTTTTTGTGCAAACTTTAAAAATCTACTTGTCCATAACTGTATAGCATAGGGCTACCAAATTTCGTATGTAGTGACATCTAATAGTCCTGTAACAAATTTGTTCAAATTATGCCCCTGGGGTCAAATTTTACCCTGCCCCAGGGGTCACAAAAATGAACATATGCTTATATAAAGCCTATTTTTTGCAAACTTTAAAAATCTTCTTGTCCATAACTGTAGGGCCTAGGGCTACCAAATTCGGTTTGTAGTGACATCTAATAGTTTTCTACTTAGATTGTTCAAATTATGCCCCTGGGGTCAAATTTGACCCTGCCCCGGTGGTCACAAAAACGAACATGCGCTTAAATAAGGCCTATTTTGTGCAAACTTAAAAAATCTACTTGTCCATAACCGTATGGCATTGGGCTACCAAATTTGGAATGTAGTGACATCTAATAGTCCTCTACCAAGTTTGTTCAAATTAAGCCACTGGGATCAAATTTGACCGTTCCCCAGGGGTCACAAAAATGAACCTATGCTTAGATTGGGCCTATTTTGTGCAAACTTGAAAATTCTTTTTGTCCATAACCATTGGGCCTATTTCTACCAAATTTGGTATGTATTAAAATTTAAAAGTTTTCTATCAAGTTTGTACAAATTATGCCCCTGGGGTCAAATTTGAACCTGTCCCGGGGTCACAAAAATGAACATAATTTTTATTCTTAAATAAGGACTATTTTGTGCAAACTTAAAAAATCTTGTTCATAATTATAGAGCCCAGGGCTACTAAATTTGGTATGTAGTGACATCTTATAGTCCTCTACCAAATTTGTTCAAATTATTGCCCTTGGCTCAAATTTGACCCCGCCCCAGGGGTCACAAAACTGAACATATGCTTATTTAAAGCCTCTTTTATGCAAATTTTAAAAATCTTCCTGTCCATAACCATAGTGCCTAGGGCTACCAAATTTGGTATGTAGTGACATCTTATAGTTCTCTACCAACTTTGTTCAAATTATGCCCCTGGGGCCAAATTTATATATAAAATTGCTCACCCTTCCAACTTAAAGCACCCAGTAGGACGAGGGATAGAAAGAGAAAGTCACGTGCTTGAGTACATTTCAACCCATGCGCATTGCACGCTCATTTCGCATAAAAAACAGTGGAGAGATACATGGCCATCATGGCCCTCTTGTTTTTCATATGGGAATGAGACCGGGTCCCTTTGGATTGGGAAATTTCGTGTACTTTTGCCTATAATTGGGAAATTAATATTAATGATTTTATGCTTACAAATACTTAAAAATTGATAATAAAAGTGATTTCAATATTATATAATCTAAGGTTTGACTTATAGAGCTGGATTTGGAGATGATTGACATGTTTAGACTTAGTAAAAAAAGTATTTTTTCGGAAACCTTCAATTGGGAATTTGTAGGTCCCATTTGGGCCAAATATATACTATTTTCCAATGGGAATGGGTCCCCATACCGAACCCAAATATTTGAACGAAAAAAAAACCCACTGGTTATCCCCACAAAAACCTCACAATAAAATGCTAATTTTTTCCCCAGGTAACTCCACCCCCTGCGGATGATCACTTCTCGCGCGGCGAAAATAGTGCAGATGAGCACCAGAGTCCCGGCCAGTCAGGATACTCTCCTACCTCCAATAAGTCTAGATACTCTCCTACCTCCAATAAGGCCAGATACTCTCCCTCCTCCAACAAGGCACACTCTCCCCCTGCCCATTCCACCTCGGCCTACGGGCTCAGTCTCCTGCCCAACGGTTCTCGTAGTAGCCACAGCAATCACGCGGCCCATCTCGGATCTCCAGAGGCAAAGAGAGAGCTACCATTCTCTCATTGCGAGTCTCATGCGGCTATGGAGTATCAGAAGTATTTTCGCTATCCGACGGAGCAGAATGCTTTTGCTCGGAGCTACAACTCAGCTTTCTCTAGTACGGGTAGTAATCGCGATCTCGGGGACAGCGGAATAATGGATCTGCGTATAAACAAATCAAACTCAAGCGTGGAGTCGGAAGATGGTGAACTCGACTGGAAACATCAGAATACTTCGTTGAAGTCACCTGCCTCGGGGTCGGATTCGGACTCCAAACGCGACGTCACGACCACGTCGCTAACACCCACCGTCGAATCAGGGATTCACCATTGCACACACTGCAACATCGTGTTCCACGATTTCACCATGTACAACCTGCATCAGAGCCTGCACTCGCCCATGGAGGACGACCCTTTCATGTGTCCGTCGTGCATGAAGCACTGCCAGGACCGCATCGAGTTCATGTTCCACATCGTCTGGCACGTCAAGTACCCACACACCATACCCAGGTATCAGTCGTTCAAGGAGAGCTACCTCATGATGCCTGAGCCGGACGAGATCACTGAAGATGGCGAATAGAGGGTATGTAACCTTGTCTTGTTTCATACAGGGGTATGTAGCCTTATCTCCTTTAAATAGAGTGGTACGTAACCTTGTTTTTTTTATTATAGTGTTATGTAGCCCTGTCTCAGAGTGTTGTGCAGCCTTGTCTTGTCATGACACAACTCAAGGTATATTTTTACAAAATTGTCACAATTAAATAGAAGACAACATTAATTGTATTTAGCGTCAATCTATGATGAAATTGAGCTTTATTACCTTAGCCTGAATTGGATATATTTGATTTCTATATTTTCCATAATTAATATTCAGATAGCTTAAAAGTAATTGATCTTCAATGACAAAAATGTTTTATATGGAGTTTGTTTCTGCTCATCGGAACTTGTGCATCCCAAATAAACAGCATTTTTTTAATAATAAAAAGATATATTTGTCAGTAAGAAAATGCAGAAAATAAATTATATTCCTATTTTTAACAGAAACCAGAACAGTTTTCCTGAGTGCAATAGAGTTGCGTAACTTGCGATAGCAAAGGAATTGCTTGTGGAGAGAGGGGGCCGTGCCAATACCAGCATTTCAAGAGAGTTTGTGACGGGGACGGTCGTCGCAAACTTTGACCTGTAGAGTACCTCAGAAGTATACCTCGACCATTTTACCTCATGAATGATCTACGTGATATCCCAGGTTATGTATATCAAAGCATTTTGGTTGACACTTGTCAGTTAGATAGCGTAGTTGTTTAGACCATTATTAGTTATGTTTTATTATGTCTTTTTGTTAGCGATTGTTTACTTACTATGTTATTATTATGTACTGTAAATAGAGTAAGAAGATACATGTGTGTTTTATTATTGCGTTAAATCAAAATATATTACACTGTTTCATGTTAAATTGTATGTATTCGTGTATTTAGCTTTTGTTACCTTTTCCTTGTCATATTTTTCATTTTGATAAATGGAAATGATTTTATTGACATTTTATTGATACAGAAAAAAGTTAACTTGAAGTCATATTTTGTAATATAAACAAGTAAACAACGTAATAAAACTAAGTAGATTGTATAGGCCTTTTCCCAGGATCTTGATACGGTACAGGAGCATAGATCCACAGTTGGCAATAAGATTGATTTGTTTCATTTATAAGATGCGTCCTAAAATTAAATTTCTACATTTCTCCAGAGCTGAAACAAGCACAACAGATAACTAGAAATGGCGCGGCAGAGGCCGACGCGTATCCCCACGCCGCATGTTTGACCCAAGGGCGCCCCAGGGTTGATCATGGGGCCATGCATAGTTGAGATTGACTGTATTGTCATAAGAGAAGTTCAGTATCAATTAGAAGTGAATGGGTGTAAAAATAAAGAAGTTATAGTAAAAGGCAATTTTGGGAGAGTGTGGCCTATGTGGGCGGGGTGCCCCAGGGTTGGTAATGGGGCCATGCATAGTTGAGATTGACCGTATTGTCATAAGAGAGGTTCAGTATCAATTTGAAGTGAATCAGTGTATTAATGAAGAAATTATAGTAAAAGGCAATTTTGGGCGGGTGTGGTCTATGTGGGCGTGGCGCCCCAGGGTTGGCAACGGGGCCATGCATAGTTGAGTTTGACCGTTTTGTCATAAGAGAGGTTCAGTATCAATTTGAAGTGAATCAGTGTAGAAATGAAGAAGTTAATGTAAAATAACCTAAATTTTTTTTATAGTAAATGGATTTTTTTGGTGGGTGTGGCCTATGTGGGCGGGCGCCCCAGGGTTGGGATTGGGGCCATGCATAGTTGAGATTGACCCTAATGTCATAACAAAAGTTCAGTATCAATTTGAAGTGAATCCGTGTAGAAATGAAAAAATTATAGTAAATGGAAATTTTTGGTGGGTGTGGCCTATGTGGGCGGGGCGCCCCAGGGTTGGGAATGGGGCCATGCATGGTTGAGATTGACCGTATTGTCATAGGTGAGGTCCAGTATCAATTTGAAGTGAATCGGTGTAGAAATAAAGAAGTAAATGTAAAATAACCTAAAAAAATGAGTGATAATTTCTGACGCGGCCCCACCCCAACCCCTATAACTTTTGACCCAGGGGTCAGATCAAAATTCCAAATAGTGCACCGTCGCACATATGCTCATAGCTACCATGTGTGTAAATTTCAAGGTTCTAGTGCTTTTAGTGTAGGAGGAGATAGTGGCCAGGACGGACGGACGGACAGACGGACGGACAGACGGACGGACAGACGGACGGACGGCGGAGATCACCACAATATCCCCACCTTTTTTTCAAAAAGCGTGGGGATAATAATTGATACATGTTATCAGGAATTACGTAACAAGGGAGGTCCAGCATTGAAAATTAAGGTACAGGGGTACCTGTTTTTGAAATTCAGGCAGAGGGGTACCCTGCTTTAGAAATTCAAGCACAGGGGTACCCTGATTTAGAAATTAAGGCACAGAGGTGCCCTGATTAAGAAAGTCAAGCACAGGTGTGCCACTGTGCTGAAAGACTCCTGGGAACAGCCTTTACATTATAAGCATTGTCCTAAATCAAAATGCAAGAGACATGTTTACCACATATGAAATCTGTACTGTTACGTATATGTGCTTTCCCATTTTACATGTAAATATATCTCATTCCAACATCGAACATAATTTTTTTGCATAATTGATTGTTATTATGAAAACCTTTCTTATATATTTGCATGTATTTGGCCCCTTGTTCACAAAAGATTGATTTATTCCGTTTCTTGTGATTTATTCTGTAGCTCAACTCAGTTGCATCTCAAAGATGCCTTGATTTGAAATATTATTGCCATAAAATGAAATAATTATCTATGCTTTTAAGTAGTTAATATTTAACGAAAATTTTGTTGATAATACAGTTACAAGTAAGTTTGAAAAATAGAGTTTTGAAATCAATCACACCATAATCAGAATATATTCTTTAGAATACCATTCATTTTAAAGAGAAATAAGTTTTTGACCAACGCAATTGGTCAGAATTTCCTTTATTATGTTTATTAAAATTATACTTGTTATTGGCAATCATACCTATTATTCAATTTAAAAAACAACAACATAATCTCAGATTTTACCAATTTGAACCGGTATTGTAAAATATGGACTATTTTCTAGATTTGCACCTTTCCAAGTAAATGAGTCTGAAAGGGAAGGTACCACATTGAACCCTTTCCCACTCAGAAGCGAAGTGAAAATGGTTATGTGCAAACCGCATAAAACCAGAACAGTGTGCGAGTTACTCTCAGTTTGTTCAGGTTTTATGCTGTTTGCTGCTCACCAGTATCTACATGTAAGTGTTGGAAATGAAGCCTTTAAAACTTGAACAAAATAAGAAAGGTCTTTAATTAAATTGAACTTTATAAGGGACTATAAATGCGTGAAAATACGTATCTAAGTGGTAAAGGGTCAAGTTAATAAACATCAGTCTTCTGTTTTGTGAACTTGGGGTCTAACTATTGTGTTTTATTAAGAATAGACCATGATATACCGTGATCTACCTCAAACCTTAGATTACCAAATGTGTTACAGTAATGCAGATGTTTTACGATATGTTTACAATTGTAAAATAGTCCTGTTTAAAATGTGATTTGATGTTCTTGATAATGAAAAGTGTGACGGGTATATTTTACAAAATGTTTTTTTATGGTATAATATATTTGTTGTTTTATTGTTTGAATATTCCATTATACATGTAAGTATGTGAATCATGGAGTTTTCACTGCTTACTTTGTCAAGTAAAATAAGACAATCCACTAACATGTAGTTGTGACAGCACATTTTTTTCTCTTAACCCTTTCAGTGCGGGAACCGAATTTTGAAGGCCTTTGCAAACAGCTTGGATCCAGATGAGACGCCACAGAACGTGGCGTCTCATCAGGATCCAAACTGTTTGCTATTCTGATAGTATTCTTTGAAAAAAATCGAAGAAAATGCTAATTTTAGAAATTCAGCAGACGACATTTTAGCAGACGACAAATTTCCCAGCATGCAAAGGGTTAACCAAAACCTATAAGACAATAATCAGCAGATGTGCTATAAATTTTGCAAAGTTTTACAGTTGAAAACAGAATAAAGCAAACATAAACATTCTTCATATCCTAAATAGGAAAAATAAAGCATTTATCTGGTTACGGGTATATACTAATGTGTATTTTTAATAATAGTGTATGTAGTACAATGTATGTTTTCCTTTATTGAAATTTCTTTTGTGTTTGTTTAAAATATTCATATTCTTTGGATGCCATGATTAACTTTTACAAAGTGTTCATTAATTTTTGAAGTATGTCAAATTAGTGCCATCAATTTTCTTTGTAACTTAATGCATAATCAAACGGTTGCTATATCAACCATATTCAATGTACATTTTGTATATCAAATCTGAGACTGTTCATCACATCATAACCAACCATGTCTCATCTTCACAAATCATAACTCTTCTTCCCATATTTTCACCAATATGGGTTTATTAATTTTCATTTTCTATTGTGTAGTGCTTAATTTGTGAATAGAGTCATTGTGCGCAAAAGGTTTAGATCTTATGATTAAAGTCGCACCTTTAGTCTACTTTCTGCTTCTTCCCAAGCTGATTGTGCACCTGGGGCTCTATTAGCCATTTTTCAGACATTTCAAGCATCCTAATAAACCTTTCTCATTTTGTTGTAGAATCGTAACAGTCCTGGAAATTTTAATTAGTTCTTTGCAAATATGTTCTGTCTGCACTGCATAAAACATAAACATTGGTAGACAAACTGGTTGGGAACATTGAAATGCAGGTTTGAAGTTTGCACAGCACTGTCTTAAAGATTGTTTGGATATATGCTGGTAGTATTTTAAATGATGTCTTCAACTTTTTAGAGAAAGGTCTTGCATCAGAAAAGTTATTGGGTGCTGCCAATTTAAGATTGTGGTGGAAAAAGTTTGAATTATTAGTAGACATCTGTTAATAAATGCATTACTTATGGTGCTTAAGTTAAGTAAAATTGTTGATCAGTTGAACAACTAACTATTAAAATTATTTAAACAACGCATATAATTTAATATATTTTATTTAAAAAGGAAACTGTTAAAATGACATTAATGAACTCCCCAAGTTATGCAATATTTTGAAAACCTGAATACTGGTGATTAAGTGTTGATTGTAAAGCTGTTGTATGTGAAAACAAATCTCTATCATTTGTAATCAATTGGCTCTCAACTGTTGCTATTTGTGCTTATACAAAATCAAACATACACTGTATAAGTATGATGAATGATTTCATGTTAAAAGACTGCTGTATCATCTATAAACAAATAACAGCAGTTACGAGTATATAGCACTACTCTGTTACCTAATTCTCTGGCCATGAAGCTGTTAGCATGCCTCATTTTATTCATAGACATTTTACAGGGAATTTACTTATGTCTGTTTGAGTGTCTGTGAATCGACTGTCAAGATTATAGTGGCCTAACATTTTCTTATTCCTGGGATTATTCCCAGAACTGAGTTTCATAATAATTATGAAGCTAGAAAATATTGGATTGTTCCAAGCTTAAACAGTTTTTGCACCAAACCAAATCAAATTATAAGCATGGGCACTATGTCTATTTTTTGTTGGTTAATTTGGTGAAAGCCCTCATCAAATCCTTTAATACAAATATTCAATTTTAAACATTTTTTTAAGACTTTAAAAAATGACTCAATGTCAAATGATATGCAAATTTTACCAGTGTGCTTAAAGCAAACTCGGTGATATCTAGTGACTGAGCACTTGGTAGCCACATCATGGGTTGTTTAAATTGTTACAGTCTGGCCGTCTGTTGTGGCACAAAACAGCTTTCTTTTAAGGGACAAAGCTCAAAGTGCCTAAGGATTTTTGCTGATAAATGTAATACATTTGGGGAAAAAAGTTTTGATGCATTCAACTGTACATTTTTTAATGGCTAGAAACAAAAACAACATTATCATGCTAAATATCAGATGCAAAGAAGCACTTTTAGGAAACCTTTTCTTAGAGGATTTTAGAAGCTTATCTCTGCTTTGTAGATAGCAGAAATTGGAGAAAACACATTAACCCTCAACAAATCAAGATAACGAGAACATTTTTGCATTTGCTTACCCACTTACTACCTCTACCTAACAATAAAGATTATTTTGACAAGTCTAGGAAACTTTTCTTAGCATTATTACGTAGCTTATAGGGTTCCATTAATATTACCGTACATTTTCTGTTTTATTAAATTATCTTTTTTTTTTTATTGTTAACTTTTAAATGGAAACACTCAGCTTAATGTTTACATAAATCGTGTTCATAACAAAGTTCAAACAAAGAAAGGTTTATTTCATATCCAAAACAAGCCTGTTATTTGTTAAGGACATCAATTAAATGTCAATGTCCTGAAATAATGAGTCAATTATATGGGCACAAATGCGTACTGGTAAATGTAATTACTTCATAAAAATTGTATAAAATGCCAAAAAGGCATAACAGAATCTCTAAATAAGTTCTTAATAATGTTCCCTTAAGATGTTCCAAGATGAATAAAAGAAAATGCAAAGAGGTATAATAACTATCTTAATAGGTTTTCTTTAAACTCACTTTTTGAAAGTACAGCAAATTGTTTCTAGAATTTTATAAGCAAATAATGCTTTATCTTGTTTCTGCTTAAACACACCATAATTATGATGAGTAATTTTTATTTTAGTAAACAGCAAATTATTAGTGGCTTCAACAAAAATTCTTTGAATTGTTATTTTGTTACCTCGAGCATTTTGCCTCAACGACGACCAGTATTGAGCGATCTTTGATCTCTTTATCCAGGTGTAACATAGACACAATCTGATGGGCATATATCATCAAGCCTAGTTTCACCATCTTATAACTGTCTCCCCCTCCCTCAAGCCGCACTACATTTCTCCACCCTTTTAGCTTTATCCAAAATTCCGTCTAGAAATTCAATCTGTTGAGAGATGATTTACGTTTGCTACCTTTGCGTGTTTTTGTGTGTAAATTGCTTTTAAAATATTTGTAATTTCTACTAAATCATTAATTGTTAACTAGGTTTCTGATTCTTTAAATCTCTGGTGTTTTTGTTTATTTGAGCAAATTATCTTTAGATCCTTGATCATAGATTGTTTCAACTGGAAAAAAACATTTTCAACTTGAAATTACTATATACTCCATACTTTAGTGGTAGTATAATGTTGTTTTTATCATATAACTAGTTTTATATAAATTTATATACATTATGATTCCAGCAAAAAAAAAAAAGGTGTCATGTGCACTTTTATGGAATGAGATCAATACTCCATGTACTCATGTCAAAATCCATGACGCTGGTTTCATCCAATATTCTCCAGTGTTTGTTAGACATGCCAGGTCAATGCCCTTCCATGTATATCTCACATGTAAATAATTGGACTGATAGATAGAGTTTTCAAGCATGCCAGAGTGGCTATGGACGTATATAGGCCAACTTCAGGACACTGACCTCTCTTTCTCTTTATTTGTTTGGCTTTGTACTTTGTGATATACTTTCTTCCCTGATAGGCGTTTAATTGGGTTAATATTTTATACATGAATTGCATTGGGGAAAACAATGTTTGTTTTTTTTCTTTTCCTCTAAATAATTACCGGGTAAGTGTGAATGGGGTTCATATTGACTGCATGAGTTGTGTTCAAGAGAAAAAAAATGTTTTTAAAGTCTTTATTTTAACTTCTTTAAGGGACTTCTTAACCTTTTGGTAAAATGATAATTTTAAAAATAATTTATATAGATTAAAAAAAAAAAAAAAAATATGTTAAAACAAGCAAAATAATAGTCCTGGCTAACAAAAAAGTTAAAAATATTGGTTCAGTAATAGATTATCATCATTTGAAATCTGTAAATAAAAAATTGTTTGTGACACTTGAGCTCTTTAGTACAGTGGTAGCGCAGTAATATTTGCTTCCAGAAGGTACTGTTTTAAATCCTGATGATCCTTGTTTATTTCACTTTTTTCCTGGCTTCTATAGAATATTCATACAATTATGTATTTGTTAGTGTGTATAATATATATATAATTAAAACATACGAAAAAATCTCTGAACATGCCCTTTTAAGCATTTATTCAAAATTTTCTTAGAACGTGGACAAAATATTCTTTAACGTCTGCTACCTGAACTGTATTCGAAAACAAATTCTGACAGCAATAACTGCCGGTGGCAATTTATATTTATCATTAACAACAATGGCAGTGCAGTCTGCCTATTGATTGAAACTCTGAGATCTCTGATGAGTAAGAGATTCACCCCCCTTCCTTCTGCCTTCTCACAGCCAGAGAAAGTGCTATCTAGAATGGTTTAGCTTTTTTGTCAACATTGGCAAAGCTTTAGACATGCTGGCCATGTACTGAGAGCATGTTGTTTTTTCCCAGGCCAGACACAGTCTGCAGAGAATGGGGGCAATATATTATGATATGTGTTGATCTAGTTCCAAGTCTGTTGGGGGGATGGTCTTATTCACTTTTGTGGTGATTTTGTTTGCATTTGTGTTCGCTTCCGAAAGAGCTTGAAGTTTAAAGTAAATGGCTTTAATATATTGTGTTTTATACTATTTAATGAAAACATGTTGTTTAACGTTTAAGATTTTCTCTTAAAGGAGCTACAGCTGAAATAAATGGCAATGTTATGGGTTTTAAATGTTAATGTTAAAGTTAACAGAATTTTGAAAAGACCTATATGAAGCTTCTTTTAAACTAAAAATATAAAATGTTTTATAAAAGCTGGTTTCAACCTTTAAATTACAAGAATTAAAAATGTAGTTTTCTTTTAAATCTTGAACTTTGAACTTTAATTGATAAGCACACACATTAGGGTTTGCTTGATTGTCATTTTATTCATTTTGATGGGTCATAGAACCTCCCTTCTTCTGTAGAAATCAGTGTTTTATAACTTTACTTCATTCATGTTTTCACTTTTTAACAAGATTTTCCTTCAAAACAACCATTTTTAGATTTGTGATAATTTGCATTTCAAATGTTCACAAACAAAAGTAAATATATGTAACCTAAAACCTGGGGTGTGAAGATATTTCTTTTCACAAGTTTTAGTCGAAGGAATAATTAGGAAATCTGATCCACTGCAAATGCCTTTAAGAAGTCAGGTGATTATAAATGTCAAGAAGGACTCTTATTTTCGACAATTTAATTCTTTAAGTAAATACAAAATTAAATGCTAACAAAATTAAATTAAATTGGGAAATATTTTGTGTACGATTTAGGAAATTTAATATCTACAACATAAATAGGATAGTTTGAAAATTTAATGGATACTGTGGTACTAAAGATTACAATTATTCATTGAAAATGATTTTTTTCTTACCCTGTTATTTTTCAATATAAAACTTACTGTATGCTAATCTACAGGTGTGAAGACCTTTATTTTTATTTTTCAATAATTTATACAGTTGATAAAACTGGGGGCATGTTCATTTATGCTTCATATGAAAGTCAAATGATAGATTGGTTTGCAAATGAAATAAAAAAAACTAGTGTTTAATGTTTCAAAATATGATAATCATCTTTTCTTTCCTATAATAGTGCTTTTAAGTGCAAATTAGACTTTGAAAGGAAACAACCACTTTCTTCAATATTCATTATTAAAACAATCCAACACAAATTACTAGTAAATAGTGTGGGAAAATAAACAATGACTATGTGTTTTGGCATTAAAACACGAGGGTCTTCATATAATTCATGTTAATCAATATTTGATGTGTGTTGATAAACTGATATTATTAGTTACACCGTTAGTAACTGACGGTGTATGGGATTTTCACCCCAGTAATTTCATACTATACGAGAGCGAAGCTCGAGTTTGGTATTTAATTACTAAGGGCGTATATCCCATACACCGTCAGTTACTAACGGTGTAACGATTATATCTCAACCAACTACTTGATTACTTGGGTAGTATGGAAATTACTCGGGGTGTATGGAAAATACTCCATGGGCACGTCACCGCTCTGAGCCAATCGGATTAGGTCATTTTTGTAGGAGGTGAGATATTGGTGAATATCCATAAAATATATTATGCTGTGTTCATTGTTTTGAGATAATATAATGTGTCAGGTCTTATGAAATATTTGTACATTGTGTATATTTTTCTTGTATGCTTTTTATGCATGTTATCATCCATTTAATGAGAAATGTGCTTCACTTTTGAACTTACAAAACCATGTTCAGTTACATTTTATATGTCCGAAAAATCAAATATTACTAGCTTGTCATAATTTTTTTTAAACAGTATGAGACATGTAAAAATAATCATCCCCATTGTGACGTTCTTGCAGATATTCAATTAGAACATTTATTTTTAACGTTTAGCCATGACTTTTTGTGCCATAATTGACATTAGTTTTATTTGAAACGTTACATTTTTATAAACAAAATTTAGTCTAAGTTAGATTTGACACTTGTGAACATAAAATCAAAATAAAGTTTATGTTCAAGTTTAATAATGTAAAGCTATTTCTTAAATGGTAAGTGTATCTGGACACAATCAATGAGAAATTTGCCCTCTCAGTCTGATGTTTTCTCGGCTTATGTTACTGACCTGTTTGCTCTTATGTGGATTCTCCAGATATACCTAATTGCTTGTCTTCTCAAGAAAATATCAGTGCTTATAGCTTTTGAAGTAAGTCACAAGCTGATAGAAAAATTGTTGTAAATGGATGTCAGTGAGTACATATGTATTGACACTTGCTTGACTGACAATGGTTATCAGGTTCACTTTGATCAATACATGTGAGCTGCTGTCTGGACCTAGTACATGTGGGTACAGTTTCATACCAGATTAGCACATACAGTTGGCACTGGCTAATCTGGGACGACACTTTCTGCCTAGACTGTTCATTTAAAGAAGAAATTCAATTATAGGGGAAAGTTTCATCCTAGATTAGTCTTTATGGACTTCATAAAGCCTGGTTTTCCCTGAATAGGGCTTATATGAGCCTTGCTCTTAGAAAACTGGGCATAATGCTTGTGCGTTAAGTGTCGTCCCAGATTAGACTGTGCAGTCTGCACAGGCTTATCAGGGACGACACTTTCCGCCTAAACTTGATTTTTGGTAAGGAGGGACTTCCTTGAACTTAAAAATACCATAAAAGCGGAAAAGGTAGACTGCACAGGCTAATCTGGGACGACACTTTACGCACATGCATTATGCCCAGTTTTCTCAGAACTAGACACATATAATGTAATAAAACATTACATGTCAACAGAATCGGCCCAATATCTCAAGCTAAATAGGTTTTCATTACAATTTGAAAACTGGAACTCTGAATTTCCTATCTGTAGATTTTTGAAGTGTTGCTTTTACAGTTGTTTAATGTAAACTATCACATGTTGTGTGTGTCAAGCTAGAATATTTGATTAAGAAAGATTTAAGTTAAATTGAACAATTATTTGTCTCTTTTGTTTCTGATTTAATTTTTTTTAACTACTGTTAAACTACAGTGTACCTATTAATTATCAATATATGTGGTTTGTTGGAAGAAATGGAAAAAACAAATGTTAAATTAGAAGATTTTTATTCCGGTGAAGTTGTTATGTATGATAAACAGGAGATGTTAACCTATTTTTTGTATTTGAAGACTCATGGCGTAAAGGCATCTTGTTGGACTTCAAACGTATTGTGATTCAAAATTGTTATTATTACAATGTTTATTATACCTGGGTACCTGGAGAAATTTGGTGATAAATTAACTGTTATTAAAATATTCTTTTATCAGAGTCTAAGTGTTGATAACTTTTTTCTTGGCAATCAGTATATATATATGTTTGTCTTGAAATAAATGTGATTAGAAACTATTCCATTGTAGAGACTAGAGAATGTTATTATGTAGCGTAGTTATAGGTTTTACTTTACTGTTCATTATATACTGTTCACTATACTGTTCATTATACTATATCTGTGTAGTCTAGCTTTTTATTTTGTACTTCTGTTTTCTTTTTTATATTCATGACAGAGCACCTACCAATATTTATATTATTGTTACAGGTTGAATTGAGGTTAATATTATATTAATTTAAAAATTGGTTATTACTTTTGAAATAAGTTATTTTGTTTGAAATACGTTATTACTTTTTCATACCACATTTCTAATAAACCATATTTAGTAAACTTTCTTAATAACTAAAAAGAACCTTCATCAAACTTAATTAAGTTCCATTTTTCTTAGCCATGTACTTAATTGTCAACATAAACACAATTTCAGTCATTTCAGAAAGAACTGTCAATAGTTTTGCCATTGGTAGTTTAGAAATAGTATGCAAGTTTATTAAAAGTTAAAAAAAGGAATTTATCAGGAAGTACTGTAATGAAGAAAATCACTAAGGGTCATTCGCTTACAAATTCAGATCTTGTTACTTTTTTGTTCAGACAAAAATTCATATTCAATTAACAGAAAATATTTCTCATAAAGTATAAAGACATTTTGTCATATAATGAGGCTTACTAGTTTTTACCTTGTCATTTATAGAACAGCTTTGTATGGCATAATGTCTATCGGCTAATGGACTGATTGATAATATCAAGATTTGAAAGGAATGCATACAACAAAGGATTGTGGCAGAATTTCCATTAGTTCTGGTGAATTTATTTCTTAGAAATCTCTTATGTTAGATTTATTTAATACCCGTACTTCATTTGACATTTTCTTTTCAAACCAAGATATTATGGGGGTTTGTCCTTGTTTGCCTCATACATATTAAGGGAAAAATGACATATTCATCTTCTTTGATTGTGCATCTTGGCATCTTGGTTGTTTTCAACCAGTAAAGTTATGAACCATATGGTTATATTGAAGTTTCTTAATATAATTTTGATATAAAAGACACATTCTTATGCAGAAATATTAATGTTTGGACAGGAATCTATTTTTACAGTGAAAATTGTTATCTACAGTAGGGGTTAGGCTTTTTTCATTAAAACACCTAACCCCCTGTTAAGACCATCAGAAGAAGAACCTAAGACATTAGTTGTAGCAAAGCCCCCATCCCATTTAATGGTTTGTTCAAAATACAAAAGCCATACTGTCAATGAGTATACATGTTCAAAACATAGTAACATATATTAAGGCATGGATTGTGATCAGTATTGAATTTCATAAGTTGTTAAGTTGGAAAACAGCATTTAGAATCTATTTTAAAATGTTATAACGGTTACATAAAAAACAAACAACGAAGATGAATCTACAAGAGAGCAGGAAGTCAAGTTTGAGTAAATATATAAAATAAATCATGATAATATTTATGCAGGTTTCTTTGACTAAATGCTTTATGTACAAACATGGCTAAGTTTCTGTTGGTTCTTGTTTTATCAGATTGCATTAATTCAATAAACTTTATCATGTTTGGCCTTTTCCAGTAATATTTACTTATATTCAATTTTCTAATATTATCTTTAAGTAATATTCTAATAAAAAATGATAATCATCCTCAAGAGAATTGCAATGTTGATATTTTCTGTCTTGAAAATAGATATTCATGACATTTGCCTGATTGTATTTCTAATCTATGAGTTGAAACCCTTAATCCAGGAAGATCAAATTTAAACTGATTTATACTGACATGCTTTAAGTAATGTTGCAATCAATTTACGAAGCTGACAATTACTGATCTTTAGGAATTATTATGTTCTGACATCCAATTTTGAATAAATATATATTTGAATCTAGACTTTACAAACTATAAAAACATGTCATCACATACACTTTCTTTCAAAGAATGTGTATTTGGTTTATTTATAAAAGGACTATTTTAAATCCACAAGCCAGTGTAAAAAGTAGGTTGTAGTGTATACTTCAGTAATATTTGTTTGCAATTGATTTTCAAATTAAATCCTTAATGTACAATGAAGGCTACCTCTGACTACTATATGCTTTATCTCGGGTGTTTAATGACATAAAGATAAATAACACAGGTTTGCCTAAAATCATTTTATTGCATGACAACACAGCATAATAGTATGATTCTTTTCATGTATCGCCTCTGCAAGCCATTTGTCATATCATTTTCAGCGTATCATTCACACATCGATATCAACTTAAAATTTTACTTCAGTGCCATAGCCCATTGGGTTTCTCTGAAGCGGATGAAGTAATCCCGGTGACACTTCTAAGCTCGCTTTTTATTGGCTGATTCTGAGAATAGGTTGAGATTAACCCATTAACCATCCAATCATCACCTGTCTTGCATAATGTGTCATTTGTTTCACCCTTTTCTTTCATGAGTGATTGCTGATTATTTGTGGCTTGGATTTGCAAAATGTATTACATGATATTAATCTAGTATTTTTAATTTTGAAATTATAAATACCTCAACTTATGTTCTAGCTACTTGATCTCCATGGAAATGGTTGCTAGGTGCTGAATTATAAGACGGCGACCATTTTCAGAGATGTGTTTTGGTGTTGTTGTTTGTGCATATTATTGCATAACTTTAAGGCATTACGTCATTAGTTCCATCATAACAATCGTGTGTTCCTTATATGTAAAGACAATGTTCGTAAGATAAATGACCAACATTATAATCAATAAAGAATGCGTGCAGACTATGTTATATACATATGACAGAAACTTTTATATAAGTAGATTAGTTTTTTTTGCTGCGGCTTTGTCTCTGATTTGTTTTGGTCATAATATGTATTAATATGTCTGGCAGTCATGTTATTGTTAATGACCTTTTCACTGTATTTAGAATATAGGTCAGGGTCATTTTGGAGGTGAAGGTTAGGGGTTGCCTTATTAATTTTTCTGTGATATTTTCAAAATTTCATGGCAGAGATATTATTTTTTTTGCCGTTGGTATTACTACATGTGTATATTTTGATATGGTGATGCCGTGAAATTTTGAAAACTGAGTTTAAAGGAAGAATGATTCCATTAACAGCAGTGCAGGAACAAGTTCGCCACCAGTTATACATTTATACGGGTATGATACTTTTTGAAAGGGTGGTAAACGTGTTTCTAGCATTGTTGATGAATATGTCTGCCAGACATGTTACTTAATTTTCATTCAAAATTACCGTTCAAAATAAAACGGGTTTGTAGTTAATTATTTGCAAAACTCTATAGACTAAAAAGACTATATAGCGGTAAAACTTGTGGTATGTGTATTTTTCTAATTAAGTTTCATGGACTTTTTATGCCCCCGAATCGAATGATCGGGGGATATTGTTTTTGGCCTGTCTGTGTGTCTGTGTTTCTGTCACTGTCATTCTGTCCCAAAACCTTAACCGTGGTCATTACTTTTGCATTATTGAAGATATCAACTTGATATTTGGCATGCATGTGTATCTCATGGATCTGCACATTTTGAGTGGTAAAAGGTCAAGGTCATCCTTCATGGTCAAAGGTCAAATATATGGCTTTAAAGCGGATCATTCGGGGGCATTGTGTTTCTTACAAACACCTCTTGTTTGTTACAAAAACTGGTTTATATGTTCATTTTGTTCCTAACAATAAGAAGTTGTACGTTTAAAACATGGTTCGGCATCATCAGACTGTTATTCCAACAAATTAAGGCCGAAGGTTAAATACACTCTTTTATATTATTTGTTATACCTTATGTTCATTTATTTTCACTTGAAAAAATACAGAAATGAAAGACGCTCCTGTACAATAACTATCTTAAAGTAGAAGTTAAATGTATTTTTTAAACGTCCTTTGCCAGTCAATTCGTAATTTAAACATATAGTAATGCAAAATAATCGTGTACAAAAACCACATGAAAGTATAGGTTTTTAAACGTCCTTTGCCCGTCAATGCGTAATTTAAACATAAAGTAATGCAAAAAAATCGTGTACAAAAACCACATTAAAGTATAGGTTTTTAAACGTCTTTTGCCAGTAAATTTTAGGTTAGTTTTAAACACGTGATGCAGTATGTTGATGTATTTAATAACCTTTGATGGATATTTTTTGTAGATACTTGTGACTTAGGGTTATCTGCAACTTAGTTGCGACCCTATGTATTCTCAGAGTTATGTATTCATCTTAGTTATGAATCATTCTATTCTCAGTGTACACTTGTTTTAAAACTACAACCAAGTTGTGAATTATTTTGTTAATAGTGTACATACATGTTTATTAATTAATGTTAGCTTGAAAAAATCACCAAATGCTCTAACTCTTTCAGTGCTGGAACCGAATTTTGAAGGCCTTAGCAAACAGTTTGGATCCAGATGAGACGCCACAGAACGTGGCGTCTCATCAGGATCCAAACTGTTTGCTATTCTGATAGTATTCTTTGAAAAAAATCGAAGAAAATGCTTATTTTAGAAATTCAGCAGACGACGTTTTCGCAGACGACAAATTTCCCAGCATGCAACGGGCTAATTGTGCTTTTTTAGAATATTTAAATGGCTAATCAGCGATTGTGTTTTATTGTAGTTTAATTTGCCTGTTTGATTTCCTAGGATGCACACGTAACTTGTACGATATTGTTATTTACCAACTGTTAACTTTTTTTAGACCTCAACAAAATTGTCAAAATTTCTATCTGCAAAATGTTTAAACTAGAGATATATAGGCATGTTTGTACACTGTGATCAAATAATGTTTTGAGTTGTTAAGTATAGATTTTAGAATCATTTAATTCTTTTGATATAATAAACCATTACTCAAATTATTTGTTGTGTTTTGTACGGACGAGACTTAAGCCTAAACATTTCCCCGTATGACCAGTGCTTATGTAAAGGATCTAACACAACACGACATTTCATGCAGTATTTCCTGAAAAGAGTACATACATTTTTATGATGATGGCGATGCTAAAAAATGACGACGACCACAACGATACTAAATGTTATACCGATTAAAACGTGACCACTGCTTCATTCTCAATGTTATTGATAACGTTGTTCAAAAACATCGAGCGCGCTTTAGTGTTCCACATCATAGTTGGGTTGACCCCAAAGTGTGGCGTTAGTACGCAATACATGTGTACATACCTTTCTCTTACAAAAACTAATTTGTTATTAATTTCTAGATTTTTTTTATGGCCTTCATGTTTAGCAATTAATAATTAGTCATAAGCAAATGTCGTTATTCATTTTGTTTGGAACGCGTCCACATACTCAATTCAATTAATGTCGCATTAAAATGATATATTGCTTCTTATTCATCGATCATTATGACCCGGGTCCCTTTGTCCTTTTTGGATGTCTGTTCCGCCACATGGTCGGTTGTTATTTAATTACTTAAGACTCAGAGATCCACGTTGACCGTTTTTAATAATGAGTCCTTTTGTTTGCTTGCAAAGTACGGGCGTAAAAACTTGCCAAAACGTATTGGTGCATTGTATTTTATTAACTTTTTTCATTAGTGTTGTTGACCTACTGACAACACATCTGTAGCAGTTCACACTGAAGTACAAAACCCTTTAAACATGTTAAACAAAATTGTCAGTAACTTATTTTTATGTCAGAAATTATTTAATTAAACCAGTAACAACGACGAAATATATATTGTTTAAACTATCGGAAAGCAATGCAAGAAGCTCTCATTGTGAGCAAAAAATGTATTGTTTAGTCCGAGTAATACACACAGTTTGTAGATGATTTATTTGTGTGTCACCGAGCTTAATTGTAATTATGTATTATCCCCAAAAAGTAAAACTTGGTTTTTAGTTGGTCGCGTTAGCGGCCGACTAAATTTACAAACCATGTTTTGCAAATCAGTACTTAGAAGCCTTAGCTACGCTAAGAACCGTAACTCACTATGCTAGGAACGATTACCGCTGCCCGTTTGCACTGCATACGACGAATGCTTAGGAGCGTCTGCATCTACTACTGCAGTGAGTGTATTCACCACTCGACATTGGCCAGTCTAGTGTTTATCATTGAAATCTGTACATATTGGCTGCTTTTAGGGAAAACGGAGCTTAATGCATGTCAAATAAGATTAGCCTGTGTACACTGATTAGCCTGTGCAATGCGCACAAGCTAATCAAGGACGAAAACAGCGAATAACTTCAGTGCCTTCAGCACTTTGATTCCTATTCCAATGATATGATCAGATATAGAGAACGATCGCCGGTGCCACTTGGGCTGACTCTTAACATTATACTACGAGTTCCAACACCAGCCCGGACACATAGGCTTGAATGAGTGAAGAGTGGTCATGAAAAATGTCTAAGACCATGGTCCTCCATTCCTCTGATACAAGCAAAAGAGGCGAAAATGTCACTCAGTAACTCACGCTGAGCTTTCCGTTTGTTTCAACGGCTTAGACAGGCTTAGCTTGCCCATATAAAGAGGGAGTTTGTTAACTCTAGGATGTGATTTAAATAATGTTAGAAATGGCATACTAAACTTAGTACTACACATCGGCATGAATAAATAAACGCCGCGAGAAACATTTCAACTTAAGACGAAGGGCAGGTGAGGTTTACAAACACACTTCGTGACAAATTACTATACAGTACGTTTTCGATCGCAAGAGTGCTTTTCTAACAGCTATGATTGCAATAATGTGAACATGGATAGAGAAAAAACAAACAAGTTGATTGATTCCGATCCTCAAGCAAACAATATAAAATAAATACTGGCCATTTTTCTACACGTTAAATAATAGTTAATAAATATGTTAATGCATACGATAGAAGGTTAATGTAAACCCAAGTACGTCGTTTTGACACCCTTTATACAACAATTTCATGTTCATTCTCATTATTTGTCCAAAGAAACGCCGAATAACCCTACACATACATGTGTAGTGTTTGAATAGTTTAAATGCGACTAGACAAGTCATCAAAAAATGTAATAACATTTAATATTTCGCACACTGTGACTAATCTTTATGACTTAAAAACACACAACACTGACTACAACCGACTACACATGACAGAACAGGGGATACAAGTTAAATACAAGTGACTAAAATTGATGTAATAGTACCTACAAGTGACCCGATGATGACCGAAACGGACAAATAAGTTGCTTTTGCGACACATAAAGCTACATCTGAACCCAAGTAACCCAAGTGCGACAACCACCGACACATTTGACACCAGTATGTAACTAAATGATCAGAGTATTACAACTGCTAACAGAAGTCGAACAGAACTGTGTTAACAACGGACACAAGTCTAACAGATGAGACTCAACTGTGACAACAACAGACAAAAATCGAACAAAAGAGACTCAACTGTGACAACAATTGGCACAGAGTCTAACAGATGTTACTCAACTGTGACAACAACGGACACAAGTCTTACAGAAGTGACCCAACTGTGACAACAGCAGACACAAGTTTTACAGAATTGAAATTTACTCAACTGTGACAACATCATACTTAAGATTAAAAGATGGGACTCAACTGTGACATCAACAGACACATGTCTTACAGATGTGACTCAATTGCGACAACAACGGACACAGGCCTAACAGAAGTGACTCAACGGTGACAACACGGAAATACGTCTAACAAATGTGACACAACTGTGACAACAACGCACATTAGTCTAACAGATGTGACTCAACTGTGACAACAACGGACATAGGTCTAACAGATGTGACTAAACTGTGACAACAACAGACTCAAGTTTAACAGAAGTGACACAATAGTGACAATAAAGGACAAACGTCGAACAGAAGTGACTCAAGTGTTAAAACAAACTCAACTGGGACAACAAGAGACACAAGAAGTCGTACATAATTTACACAATAGTGACAACAACGGACATTCGTCTAACAGAAGGTACCCAACAGTGACAACAAATGACAAAATTATTACCGAAATAACGAACCAGATTACTGTTCAAACTTTACAAAGATGTGGATCAGCTGTGACAACTGTGGACAAAAGACTCACAAATGTGACCAAATTGTGTCAACAATTTACACATGTTTACGAGAAGAGACTCAATTGGGACAATAACGGACACAAGTCTAACAGAAGTGACGTAACGCTGACAACATCGGATGCAGGTCTAACATGATTCACTTCATTTTGACAACAACGGTCACAGGTCGAACAGAACTGACTCAAATTTGACAACAACGGATACAAGTCTTACAAAAGTGACTCAAATGTGACATCAACAGACACAAGTCTTACAGAAGTGACATAACTGTGAAAAAAACGAACAAAGCTCTAATAGAAGAGATCAAACTGTGACTTCATTAGACACAAGTCTTACAGAAGTGACTTAACTGTGAAAACAACGGACAAAACTCTTATAGAGGAGATTCAACTGTGACATCAACAGACACAAGTCTAACAGAAGTGACGTAACTGTGACAACAACGGGCACAGATCTTATAGAAGTGAATTAACTGTGATAACAACGGGTACATACCTAGCATAATTGACTTAATTGTGACCACAACGAACACAGGTCGAACAGAAGTGACTCATCTGGGACACAACGGGCAAAGGTCTCTTAGAAGTGACTTAACTGTGAAATCAACCGGCACAGGTTGAACAGCATTGACTTAACTATGAAAACAACGGTAACAATTATAACAGAAATAAGTCCACTCCGACAACAACGTATGCTGGTCTAACAGAAACTACTCAACTATTTACAAAAAACTACGAACACAAGTCTAACGGAACTGACTCAACTGTGACAGCATCGGATGCAAGTCAAACAGACGTGACCCAACTGTGACAAAAACGGGAAGACGTCTAACAGAAGGGGCTCAACTGTGACAATATCAGATACAAATCTAACAAAAGTGACTCAACTGTGACATCAACAGATACAAATCTAACAGAAGTGACTCTACAGTGGCACCAACAGACACACGTCTTACAGAAGTGACTCAGTTGTGACAACAACGGACAAAAGTCTAACAGAGGTGACTCAACTGTGACAACAACGGGCACAAGTCTAACAGAAGTGACTTATTTATAACAACAACGGACACAAGTTTAACAGATGTGACTCAACTGTAACACAATGGACACCATTCTTACTGAAGTGTCACAGCTGTGACAACAACGGACATACGTCTTACAGAAGTGTCTCAACTGTGACAACAACGATTACAAGTAGAACAGAAGTGACTCAACTGTGACAACAACGGCTACAAGTCTAACAGAAGTGACTCAACTGTGACAATAACGGAACCACGTGTAACAGATGCGACTCAACTGTGACAACAACGGATGCAAGTCTCACAGATGTGCCTCAATTGTGACAACAACGGAAAGACGTCCAACAGTAGTGACTTAACTGTGACAACAACGGACACAATGTAACAAAATTGACTCGACTCTGACAACAACGGGCATAGGTCTGAAAAAAGGTGCTCAATTGTTACAACAACGGACAAAATTCTTAGAGAAGACAACAAACTGTTCCAACAATGAACATACATCTCACCGAAATTACCCAACTGTTATAACATCGGAGACAATTGTAACAATAAGTGATTCAACTGTGTCAACAACGGATATAAGTCTAGCAATAATGACTCAACAGTGTCAACGGATATAAGTCTAGCAAAACCGACTCAAGAGTGTCAACGGATATAAGTCTAGCAAAACTGACTCAACAGTGTAAACGGATATAAGTCTAGAAAAACTGACTCAACAGTGTTAACGGATATAAGTCTAGCAAAACTGACTCAACAGTGTCAACGGATATAATCTAGCAAAAATGACTCAACAGTGTCAACGGATATAAGTCTAGCAAAACTGATTCAACAGTGTCAACGGATATAAGTCAAACAGAAATGACACAATTGTGAGAACAACGTGCACACGTCTAACAGTAGTGACTCAACAGTGACAACAACGATAATAATTTGAACAAAAGTGTCAACTGTGATAATAACCGACACAACTCTAACAGAACCGACTTAACTGTGACAACAACAGACATAAGCCTAACAGATGTGTCCCAACAATGGCAACAAGGGACACAAGTCTTACAACAACTGTGAAAACAACGGACATAAGTCTAACAGATGTGTCCCAACAATGGCAACAAGGGACACAAGACTTACAACAACTGTGACAACAAACTGTGAAAACAACGGACATAAGTCTAACAGAAGTGAATCAACAATAGCAACAAGGGACACAAGTCTTACAGTAAGTTCCCGAACTTTGACAACAACGAACAGAAGCGACTTAACTTTGACAACACTGGGCACAAATCTTACAGAACTGACTCAACTGTGGCAACAATGGACACAAGTCTACCAGAAGTGACTCAACTGTGGCAACAATGGACACAAGTCTACCAGAACTGACTCAACTGTGGCAACAATGGACACAAGTCTACCAGAAGTGACTCAACTGTGGCAACAATGGACACACGTCTACCAGAAGTGACTCAACTGTGGCAACAACGGACATAAGTCTAAAAGAAGTGTATCAACAATGGCAACAACGGACAAGTCTAACAGATGTGATTCAACTGTGACAACTTGGACACATGGCTAACAGATACGGCCCAACTGTGGCAACGTAGCCCTTAATTGATGTCATATTTCCATTCCGTTGAAACTGTTGTTTTTGTGCGTATTGTTTACCTGCTGACGGCACATCTGGGCTATTTTCCGCTGTATGACAACACCCACTGTAATATTAAGTATGTAGTTAAACGAACGAGTCAATAACTTAAATATATATTTAAGAGAGCATTTAATAAACCACAGCAACAACAATGTCATCTATTATTAGGTGTATCGGAAAGCAATACAACACGAGCTCATTGAGTGCAAACAAATGAGCCTCTATGCAACAATGGAGCTGAATGCCTGTGCGTAAAACGTCGTTCCTGTTCCTGGAGTCCGCACAGGCTAATCAGGGATGACGCTTTCCGAATATATTAAATTTTCGTTATGAATAAACATCGTTCATTCGAAAAAAAAAGCGGAAAGTATCGTCCTTAGTAAGCCTCTGCGGACTGCAAACTCTGATCTGGGACAACACTTTACGCAGATGCATTAAACCCCGTTTCCTAGATCGAGCTCAAATGTATTTGTGAGTTTGAGTTCTACACATAACTTTCTCACTGAACTAATTGTAATTATTATTATCCCCCAAAGACTCCAACAATAATTGTTTCATAGTCCATTTAAAATGTTCAGTTGTAGAGAATGATCACTTGTGCCAGTGGGAATATTTCGTTTTTTGTGTGTAAATTATCTGAACATTGGACTACGAATTTGAACCCCTTCCTGGCCTCATAAGCTTGGGTGTTTAACCCATTTATGCCTAGCGTCTAGAAAATAGGCCTTGGCAAACGGCGTAGACCCAGATGCGGCGTCTAATCTGGGTCTACGCTGTTTGTCAAGGCCTTTTTTTCTAGACGCTAGGCATAAATGAGTTAAAATTATTTTTATTGTCTTTGATTGGTATTGGAAGCCATGCCTCCTACTCAATGGTTATACTTTTCTAGCGCCCCAACCATCGGACCTCAATTCATAGATGCAATAAATGAATATAAAAAATTCCAGCTTTATATATACCCTCTGGATCATGGTTATTTGTTGTACTCTTATGCTAAAGATATTTACGAAAAACTGTCTCAAATGGTCGCACTAGATGGCACTGACTACGGAGAGACATCGTCTCGACCTAGTGTAACGCGACCTTTTCGCTTGCAAGCACTCGGCGTTTATATTTTTGACAAGAATCCGTATATTGTAGGCGCTTGAATCGTCTGGAACGCTGCCGCTCTGCTAGAAGCTTGATTTGTGGGAATTGATTTGTTTCGTCTGCGTCCAGTTGCAGATGGTATTAAAGCATGTTTTGTATATAATGTCTAATTCTCGATGGAATTTCGTAATTTTATCAAGCAGGGAATATGTTTAGAAAAAAGTCGTTATTACTTAATTCTCTTTATGCATATTTTAGCGTCTCATGAATGTCGTCTGCTAGGAGACCTTAAACGCTGGCGTCAAATCAATCGATTGAAGCCATTTTCAATGTAAAACTCTAAATAAGTATAATGGAAAACCGATGAAATACAGACAATTATAGATGTTATTATCGAAACTTCCTAATTCCTTTCATCAAAACTCATGATTTGGTATCTGAAAAAAAGCAAAGTGCATTTGGGTCAATGATAATCCTTGATAAGCCTATTCAGTCAGTCATAAGAAAAGAAATTCCATGAACGCGAAAAGTTTAAGCCAAAATGAGTCTTTGCGGACTGCATTATGCCTTTGTTTTTCTGAATGGGGGTCATATTTTTGTATGTTGCAGTACAGGTGAATGGTATAAGCCCTTTACCCAAAGCTTAACCCATTTATGCTTAGCGTATAGAAAAAAGGCCTTGGCAAACAGCGTAGACCCAAATGCAGCCATATTCACGTTTTGACGGGAATCTAATTTTACCGTGGAAATTGTAGTTACAGTAGGGGTTAAGCATTTTTTAAGCAAATCTTCTAACCTCCTGTTGGGACCATCTTATGAAGACCCAAAGAAATTTATTACATTCAAGCAAAAACCCCAGTTCATTTAATGACTATTTAAAAGGCACACGCAATTGTATAAAGTAGGCTGTACTGCAAATATTAGTGAAATTTAATTTCAATCGGTTGATGGAATAAATCATTTGATGAACAATCAAGTTTTCCGCATACTACCAATTGTTTATTTTTCGTGTTTAAATTGCAAAAAAAACTGGGACAAAAGACATAAATAACAAAGATTCGCTTTAACCCATTTATGCCTAGCGTCTAGAAAAAAAGGCCTTGGCAAACAGCTTAGACCCAGGGTCATCCGGGTCTGCGCTGTTTGCTTAAAGGAATTTCTGTAAGAAATATTCTAAATAAAGAAATAAGTATATAGACATCCCTAATTTTGGAAATAAAGTGATCCAATTTAGAAGGATGGGAGGGTCCACTGAGGCATTAATGGGTTAAGTTCATGAAAACATAGCATATTGGTAGGACTCTCTTCATCCTGTCACCCTTGTAAGCCATTTCTCATCCTCAGCGTATCATTCACACATCGTGTTTAACTAACATTTTATTTCTATGCCATAGCCCAAGGGATTTCCTCTGAAGCGGATGAAGGTATCCCGGTGACATTTCTATGCTCGCTTTTTATTGACTGATTCTGAGAATAGATTGAGATTTACCCATCAACCATTTACGTTGGCACTAAGGTGACATCATCGCTCCAAGAAAAGACGGAAAAACAGAACTTGTGTTTTCCGCTCCAAAAAAAGAGACGGGAAAACAGACTTGTGTTTTCCGCTCCAAAAAAAAGACGGGAAAACAGAACTTGTGTATTCCACTCCAAAAAAGTAACTCGAGGAAACACAAAATAAGTCTGTTAGTCTGTTTTTCCGTGTTTTTTTTGGAGACGGGAAAACACAATCGCTTTATTGTGCGCACAAGGTAATATGTGGAGGGAACAAGATACTATTTTGTTCCCTCAAATTAATCAGCCAATGAAGAGCAAGGTTCTGATGTAACATATCATACTACTATAAGTAGTACTACTACTACTACTACTACTACTACTACTACTACTACTACTACTGCTACTGCTGCTACTGCTGCTGTTGTTGCTGCTGCTGCTCCTCCTCCTCCTCCTACTACTACTATTACTACTACTTCTACTACTACTTCTACTACTACTACTACTACTACTACTACTACTACTACTACTACTACTACTACTACTACTACTACTACTACTATCAATTCTACTATTATTACTACTACTATTACTACTTCTACTACTACTACTACTACTACTACTACTACTACTACTACTACTACTACTACTACTACTACTACTACTACTACTACTACTACTTCTATTACTACTACTACTACTACTACTACTACTACTACTACTACTACTTCTACTACTACTACTACTACTACTACTACTACTACTACTACTACTACTACTACTACTACTACTACTTCTACTTCTACTACAACTACTACTACTAGTACTGCTACTACTACTACTACTACTACTACTACTACTACTACTACTACTACTACTACTACTACTACTAGAACTACTACTGCTGCTACTACTACTACTACTACTACTACTACTACTACTACTACTACTACTACTACTACTACTACTACTACTACTACTACTACTTCTACTAATACTACTTCTTCTTCTACTACTACTACTACTATTACTACTACTACTACTACTACTACTACTACTACTACTACTACTACTACTACTAGTAGTAGTAGTAGTAGTAGTAGTGCTACTAGTACTGCTACTACTACTACAGCTTCTGCTACTACTACTTCTACTACTACTACTACTACTACTACTACTACTACTACTACTACTACTACTACTACTACTACTACTACTACTACTACTACTACTAACTACTACTACTACTACTACTGCTACTACTTTCATGAGTGATTGCTAAGTATTTGCGGCTTGGATTTACACAATGTATTAAACGATATTAATTTAGCGCTTAAAATTGTGAACTTGATGATGATGATGATGATGATGATGATGGAGAAGAAGAAGAAGAAGAATATGATGATTTTGATGATATTGATGGTGTTGATGATGATGATGATGATGATGACAATAATAAAACACACCTCTGTAGAACAAAAAAATAGTAATTTCTCGTTCAGCAATTATTAATGATGATGTATAAACAAATGTCGTCATTCATTTTCTTTTATGCGTGGCCACATAATTCAATTAATGGCGCATTTAAAGTTATGTATTACTTTTTATCCATTAATCATATTGACCTTGGTCCTGTTGTCCTTCTTTGATGTCGGTCCCGCCTTATGGCCGACTTTTTTTAAATTACTTAGCTCGTTTGACGTCTCAACCTTAGATCCACGTTGTTATAATAATAAGCCCTTTTGTTAGCTTGCAAAATACTTTCGTAAAAAACTATACGGCAGTTTTTGGTGCGAGGTATTATATATTTATTGTAACGCATTAACATAGCCCTTAATTGATGACATATTTCTAGTCCGTTGAAAATGTTTTGTTTTTTTGGGCGTGTGTTGCTGACCTTCTGACAACACGACTGGATCATTCTACACTTAAGTACAAAACCCAATGTGCAATACACATGTTAAACAAAAGGGTCAATATCTTATTTTTATTTAAGAAATTAGAAACTCAGAATGTTATTTGAAATTAACATGTTTAACGAAAGGGTCAATAACGTGCATGCCTTTTAGAAAACATTTAATTAAACCACAGTTACAACAACGGTATCAATTGTTTTAACTATCTAAAAGTAATGCACGAAACGCGCAGTGAGTGCATGGACTCTAGATGACAATATACGCTCAATGCTGAGTGCAAGAAAACCTTGCTCACGGAAAACGGGACTAGAAGCACATGTGTGAAGCATAGATTGGATTTAGAAGAGACTTCATTCACACGAAAATACTCCATAAAATCGAAAAGTCTCGTCTCGTCTCGTGGACTGCCGCGAGAAACATGTCCGCTTAAGACCAAGTGCAATACTGCGTGACACGTGAGTATATATATATTATGTACGGCGTTTTAGATCGCAAGAATGCGTTTCTAACAGATAAGATCGCACTAATGCGAACACGAAAGTCACAAACTGGTTAATTGATTCCGACCCCCTAGTCAACCATAAAACATAAATAATGCCGTTTAAGTAAAGTAAAGTAAAAATCATTTTACATGTTTACTGCTTAAAGTGGCTAGAAAACGGTACATATGTCCTATTGACACATTTATTACCACAATTTGATGACTTATTTGTCTAGAGAAACGCAACAGAAGCGAACACATTTATGTGATGTGACTGATGTTTTTTAATGTACCTGGGAAGTCATATTTTTTAACATAACGTTTATATTTGACATTTTATATTTCGCACGCTACTGTGACTCCACCTGAAAAGAAACTATTGTACTTTATCTGAAATAATATTGGACTACGACATACATAATGTTTATTACAGCAGTGAATACAATTAAATCAATAGTGACTAAATATTAACAATTACTGAGACAACGAACACTTTGACTGGCAACAATTGCCTCACAAGTGACAACACTGACCAATTGCCAACGTATGAAAACTGATACGAATGTAGCAAGAACTGAGTCAATTGTAACATAAGCTACCATCTGTCTCACAACAAATGAGCTAAGTGTGACACTTACTTATATAAGCGTGATGGAACAGGCCTAAGTATTGCTTCAACTGGAAAAAGTGTGACAACAACTTTATCAGGTGCAACAATAACTGTAGGATTGTGCAAACCACTGACACAAATGTGCCAAATCAGCACTGGTAACAGATTGAACACATCTATAAAAAGTGCAAAACCATCTCAACCAACGGTGAAACAATAGGGCACAAGGGTAACTATATCTAAAACAAGCGTCCTATCAACAAGTGTGATAACAATGGATACAAGTTTGATCACATCTGAAACATGTGACACGTGTTTTGCAACAAATGACCCAAGCATCACTTAAACCGACACGCCGTGACATAAATGACTCAAAATTGTAAACAACCGGCACATGTCGAACCGAAGTGTCCCAACTTACAAAAACGGACATATATATAGCAGAAGAACACAACTCAAGCTCAACTGTTACAACGGACACACATCTAATCGAAGTAGCTCAACTGTTACAACAACGGCCACACATCAAATCGAAGTAGCTCAACTGTTACAACAACGGGCACACATCTAATCGAAGTTGCTCAACTGTTACAACAACGGACACACATCTAATCGAAGTAGCTCAACTGTTACAACAACGGGCACACATCTAATCGAAGTAGCTCAACTATTACAACAACGGACACACATCTAATCGAAGTAGCTCAACTGTTACAACAACGGACACACATCTAAGCGAAGTAGCTCAACTGTTACAACAACGGACACACATCTAATCGAAGTATCTCAACTGTAACAACAACGGACACACATCTAATCGAAGTAGCTCAACTGTAACAACAATGGACACACATCTAATCGAAGTAGCTCAACTGTTACAACAACGGACACATATCTAATCGAAGTTGCTCAACTGTTACAACAACGGACACACATCTAATCGAAGTTGCTCAACTGTTACAACAACGGACTCACGTCTAACAGAAGTCGCTCAACTGTAACAACAACGGACATACGTATAACAGCAGTGACTGATCTGTGACAACAACAAACAAAATATGCATATATAAAGGGTTACACAAAATGATAACATAGTGATTAATGTCTGTAAACATATTCGCCGGTCTTAACCAATGGTGACAAACTACGACACAAGTGTTACCATATCTAAATCAAGTGTTAAATCAACTAATTTAGTGTGATACCAAACGATACATGTTGAGAAGTGTGGCGATAAATAATATCTGAGTGACAACAACTACACATGTATATGTAATTCCAAAAGTGACTTAGTCATCACCGTAACAGATACATGAAGAAACATAAATGACTCAAAATTGGAAAGAACGGGCACCAGTCGAAAAGAGATGAATCAACTGTTACAGCAACGGACTAACAGAAGCGACTCTATTGTGCCAACAATGGACGTACGTCTAACAGAAGTGACTAATCTGTGACAACAACGGACATACGTCTAACAGAAGTGACTAATCTGTGACAACAACGGACATACGTCTAACAGAAGTGACTAATCTGTCACAACCATGGACACAATTCTAACAGAAGTGACTTATCTGTGACAACAACTGACACAAGTCTAACATAAGTGACTTATTTGTGACAACCACGGACACAAATCTAACAGAAGTGACTCAACTGTGACAACAACAGACACAAGACTAACGCATGCGACTCAACTGTGTCAACAACAGTCACAAGTCTAACATAAGTGACTAATCTGTGACAACAACGGACACAAGTCTAAGAGAAGTGACTCAACAGTGGCAGCAACGGTCACAAGTCTAAAAGATGTGACTCCACCGTGACAACACCAGACACAAGTCTAAAATAAGTGACTCAACTGTGACAACAACGGATAAAAGTCTCAAAGAAGTGACTCAACTATGTACAACGGGCACAAGCCTAGTAGATGTGACTCGACTGCGACAACAACATACACAAGTATAACAGAAGAGACTAATCTGTGACAACAACGGGCATAAGTCTAGCAGAAGTGACACAATAGTGACAAAAATACTGACAACAAAGGACAAACGGCGGACAGAAGCGACTCAATGGTTACAACAACAGGCCATTTTTAAAACAGAACTCAACTTGAATAAAAACGGACACAAGTCTAACAGAATTGTATAATCTGTGACAACAAGGAACAGAAGTAGTCGTACAGAATTTATACAATAGGGACAACAACGGACATTCGTTTAACAGTAGTGACCCTACAGTGACAACAAATGACACACTTCTACCAGACATAACAAAACAGGTTACTGTTCACACTTTTCACAGATGAGAATAACCTGTGATATCAGTGGACATAAGCCTAACATAAATGACCAAATTGTGTCAACCGCGTTCACAAGTTTAACAGAAGAGACCCAACTAGAACAGTAACGGAAACAAGTCTTACAAAAGTGACATAACTGTGACAACAACGGATGCAAGTCTAACATAATTGACTTAATGGTGACAACAGCAGGCACGGGTCGAACAGAAGTGACTTAAATATGACAACAGCGGGCAAAAGTCTTAGAGAAGTGACGAAATTGAGTCAACCAACGCCACAAGTTTAACAGAAGATACTAAACTGGGACAATTACGGACACAAGTCTAACAGAAGTGAAATAACTGTGACAAGAACGGATGCAAGTCTAACAGAGGTGACTCAAATTTTACAACAACGGACACAAGCCTTACAGAAGTGACCAAATTGTGTCAACCGCGGACACAAGATTAACAGAAGAGACTCAACTGTGACAACAACGGTCCAACGTCTTACAGAATCGATTTAACTGTGAAATAACGGGAACAAGTCTAACATAATTGACTTAATTGTGACCACAACTGACACAGAAGTGACACAACTGGGACAACAACGGACACAGGTCGAAAAGAAGTCACTCAACTGTGACAAGAACGGATACAAATGGAACAGAAGTGACTCAACTGTGAAAAAAACAGACACACGTCTAACAGAAATGACTCAACTGGTACAACACCGGACAAATGTCGAACAGAAGTGACTCAACTGTGACAATAACAAGTCTAAGATAAATGACTCAACTGGGACAACAACGGATGCAAGTCTTACAGAAGTTACTCAACTGTGACATCAGCAGATTCAAATCTCACATAAGTGACTTAACTGTGAAATCAACAGACACAAGTCAAAGAGAAATGATTAAACTGTGACAACAGCGGATGCAAGTCTAACATACGTGACTGAACTGTGACAAAAACGGATATAAGTCTAACAGATGTGACTCGACTATAACAACAACGTACACAAGTCTAACAGAGGTGACTCAACTGTGACAATAGCAAGTCTAAGATAAATGACTCAGCTGTGTCAACAACGGATGCAAGTCTAACAGATGTGACTCGACTATGACAACAACGGACACAAGTCTAACAGAGGTGACTCAACTGTGACAATAACAAGTCTAAGATAAATGACTCAACTGTGTCAACAACGGATGCAAGTCTAACAAAAGTGACTGAACTGTGACAACAAAGGATATTAGTCTAACAGATGTGACTCGACTGGGACACAAGTCTAACAGATGTGACTATACTGTGACAAAAACAAGTCTAAGATAAATGACTCAACTGTGACAACAACGGATACAGGTCTAACAGAAGTGACTCGACTCTGACAATAACGGATATAAATCTAACAGAGGAGACTCAACTGTGACAATAACGGATATAAATCTAACAGAATTGACTCAACTGTGACAATAACGGATATAAATCTAACAGAGGTGACTCCACCGTGACAAAAACGGATACAAATCCAACAGACGTGACGCAACTGTGACAACAACGGGCACACGTCTTATTGAAGTGACTAAACAACGGGCACAAGTCTAACATCATTGACTTAATTGTGAGTTGTGATCATAACGGGCACAGGTCGAACAGAAGTGACTCAACTGTGACAACAACGGGCACAAGTCTAACAGAAGTGAATTAGCTGCAAAATCAACGGATACAAGTCTAACAGAAGTAATTCCACTCTATCAACAACGTATGCATGTCTTACAGAAAAGACTCAATTTTGACAACAAAACAACGGATGCAAGTCTAACAAAAGTGATTCTACTGCGACACCAACAAACACAAGTCTAACATAATTTAATCAACTGTGACAACAACAGATGCAAGTCTAACAGAAGTGACTCAACTGTATCAACAACGGATGCAAGTCGAACAGATGTGACTCGACTGTGACAACAACGGATGCAAGTCTAACAGATGTGACTCGACTGTGACAACAATGGAGACAAGTCTAACAGAAGTTACTCAACTATGGCATCACCATACACAAGTCTAACAGATGTGACTCGACTAAGACAACTTTGGGCAAACGTCTAACAGAATTGACACATATTGCGACAACTACGGACAAAACTATAATAAAATGACGCAGCTGTGACAACAACGGACACAAGTCGTGCAGATTTTCCTCCACTGTGACAACAACGGACACAAGTTTAACAGATGTGACTATACTGTGGCAACAACGGGCAAAAATCTAACAGAGGTGAATCAACTGTGACAACAACGGACACAAGTCTAACAAATGTGACTCAACTGTGACAACAACGGACACTGTCTAACAGATACGACCCAACTGTGGCAACAACGGACAACAGTCTAACAGATGTGACTTAACTGTGACACCAATGGACACATGCTTAATAGAAAAGACTCAGCGGTAACAATACGAACACCAGTCTTACAGATGCTTACAGATGTGACTATACTGCGACAACAACGGGCACAAATCTAACAGAGGTGAATCAACTGTGACCACAACGGACACACGTCTAACAGATGTGTCTACACTGTGACAACAACGGGAACACATCAAGCAAAGTACAATCAACTGTGACAACAACGGACTCTGGTCTAACAGATGTGACAAAACTGTGACAACAAAGATAAAAGTTTAACATGAGTGACCCAACATTTTTAAAGCGGGTATATACGATCTTGTCAAATATTTAGTAATAAATATAAAATGTGTAAAAACTGATTATACATATATTTCAATATAAACTAAAATAAAAGTTAAGAAGAACATGTGTCGAAAAATGCTAAATAAGCCAGATATTTAATTCTCAAATCGAAAAAGGCTGTACAGCCGAATTCGCCAGCATGTATATCATGCATGTACGATGTGAATCTAAATTTAGTTTAACGGTTCATTTGAAATTCCTGCAGCGATATCGATTCATACGACACATGAACACTTACAAAAAAGACGAATGCATCGGTTATTGTAGGAAAATAATTACGAATTATCTTCGTCACAATCGGCTCGGGGCGCTAATTTGTATTTGCTGTATTTTATGAAATTCGTCTTAAATGTATCATTTTTCTTGCAAATTGTGTGTTATTATAACATATTTGTATCAATATATTACAATTTAGCACATATAAAAATCGTATATACCCGCTTTAAGTGAAACGTGTCGTTATTGATTAGCCTGTGCTGTACTACGGACGATACTACGCACATGCATGAAACCCCGCTCGAGTATTTACACAAAGCTTCGTTACTGAACATTACTAGAAATATGTATTATCCCAAAGATTTCAAAATATGTTTTCCATATTATCAAATGATACGTTAAGAAGTGACCGATCACTGGCGCCATTGTGAAGTGACAGAACGTTTGTCATTTGAAGGACATGGGCAAGCGAGGTATACTGCATGTCACGTGTGTATACGTGTATACGTGTACATTATTAATGACGTTTCATAACTTAGACCGCAAAAATGCATTTCTTACTGCTACGATGGTAAGAATGTACACATGGATAGAGCGTCACAAAATGGTAACTTGATACAGAGGCTTTTATGAAAAATGTCTACTGACCATGTATATGCCCTTCTGAATCGCGGTTAGTTGATATACTAATATGTTCAAGAACTTCTTTTAATTCTTTTTACTCACACTGGCTACGCTATGTCACTGATCATCGTGAGGCATTGTCTCGACCTAGTGTATCGCGACCTATCCACTGGTAGGCAGTCGCCGTAACATTGATTTTTATTTTCTGACAAGAATCCGTATTATGTAGGTGCTTGAAACGTCTGGAACGCTGCCGCTCTGCTGGAAGCTTGATCGGCGGGAATTGATTTTTGTCGTCTGCGTCCAGTTGCAGAAAGTATTAAAGCATGTTTTGTATATAGGCTAATTCTCTGGGGAATTTCGTGATCCGATCAATCAGGGAACTTGTTGAGGAAAAAATCGTTATCACTTAATTCACTTTATGCATATTCTGGCGTCTGAGAAATGTCGTCTGCTAGGAAGCCTGATACGCTATCGTTACATGTAAAATTCAGCGAGTGCAGTCATGTGTCGTTTAAAAATCTAAATACATAATAGCGAATATTAAAGATTTTGTTGTGGAATATTCCTTGTTTGTTTTATAGTATTAATATTGCAGGATGATCCTTTACATCATACGTGCAGCTGATTTTCGCCCAAAACTTTGTTAAGTACTGTCAAAATAACGCCTAAAACCACCAACACAACAAAGAAGTCTATTTCTGGGGAAACGGTGTTTGATGTGTGTGCTTAAAGTGTCGTACGCAAAGGTAAATCAGGAACGACACTTTTCGCCTAACCTGGGTTTTCGTTATGAATATACTTCCTTTAAACGAAACATACCATAAAACGGACAGTTTCGTTCCTGATAAATCTGACTGCAAATGCTAATCCGGGACGACACTTAACGCATATGCATCTAGTCCAGTTTTCCCAGAACGAATCTCAAATAGAATCGTAACGCGCACCACCAGCTGAACGACCAAAACCAGGCCCACCATTTTCACCAGAACCACCATCACCAGTTTCAATTGCGTTAACTCATGTACGCCATTATTACTACGTGATAACAGGCATTCATCTTCTCACGCCAACATCTGTTACGTGGAAAAAAACGCTCTCTTGGTTGATGAACGTAGCGTTACCGTTCCACAACATCATGATTAAATCCCGAATGCAGGATTTGAATGGGTAGCATCACAAACTGACTGGTCTTTTAAGATCTTACGTCCAGACATGCAGACGTCAAAGATCGGTTTTGATTTAAAATGCATACGTGCACACGTCAAAGACTGGTTGTGTTTTTAAATTCATACACGCAGACGTCAAAGATTGGCTGTGTTTTTTAAATTCATACGTGCCGACGTCAAAGAATGGTCATGTTTTTAAATTTATACTTGCAGACTTCAAAGACGGGTTGTGTTTTTTAATTCATACGTGCAGACGTCAAAGAATGGTTATGTTTTTTAAATGCATACGTTCAGACGTCAAATACTGGTTATGTTTTTAAATTCACACTTGCACACGCCTACGACTAGTTTTGTTTTAACATTCATGCGTGCAGACGTCAAAGACTGGTTGTGTTTTTAATTTCATACGTGCAGACGTCAAAGACTGGTTATGTTTTAAAATTCATACGTGCATACGTCAAAGATTGGTTATGTTTTTAAAGCCAAACGTGCAGAAGTCAAGTACTGGTTGTGTTTTTAAATACATACGTGGAGACGCCAAAGACTGGTTGTGTTTTTTAATTCATACGTGCAGACGTCAAAGACTGGTTGTGTTTTAAAATTCACACGTGCATAAGTTAAACACTGGTTGTGTTTTCAAATCCATACGTGCAGACGCCAAAGACTGGTTGTGTTTTTAAATTCACACGTGCAGAAGTTAAACACTGGTTGTGTTTTCAAATCCATACGTGCAGACGTCAAAGACTGGTTGTGTTTTTATCCAAGTGTAGTCCACCCTGAATGTGTATCAATTTTTTTTCTTTATTTATATCGGGCCCTGCCCAGTTGCGTTACAAGAATACAGTTTTATGAGAAAAAAGCAAATATGATGGATGACTCGAGTATAATAAGTTAAACGGTGCATGAAAATATAATTGGGTATCTCGTACCAAATACCATTTAAACATGGTATAATTTATTTGTACGTTTTACATGCTGATTCCACGTGATGTATTTTAGCAGACGGACAACATGTTTAGTAGAACAGAGAGAACATAAAGTTTATTCACTACTACAGCATATACAGCTCATCGTTTAGCATATTGATATTCACGTAGTTTGAATTTGTCAATTTTAATTCGGTTCAATGTATAAATTTATCTTAATTATTCTCATTCAGTATGCCAATGAGTCATGCATGAAACTGCTTGTACACCGCATACATTTCATTCAATGTTTTAACATGGGCCGGTAGCACAGTGCTCATGTTTGATATAAAGCCATAACGCGAATACAAAACCAGTGAACCCAAACCATTAATTATCGATAAAACTATTCTGACTGAGCACTCAACGTTTACTAGTAATTTACATAAAATTATTCGAGGACTTTATTTACCTCCCAGCTGCTATGTAACTAAACATAGGTACACTAGCTAAAAGTGCTAAAACATATACACGATATTAATTATACATGCTCTACTTCGTTGTTTAAATGTTTTATATGTTATATCCGTTTTAATTCACAATAGTTCTTCTGAACAGTAATGTCCCTTTAACGAGTAGGAGTGGCATTACACGGGTTGAGTATTCATCAAAATCAAATACTCGTCAGTCACAGTACGTTACTCCTATTTCAAGGTCACGGTCTTGAAGATCTCAAACGAGGTCGACGACCTATTATTCGTTAACCTGTTTACTAAAAGCACGATCATGGCCGTGCAGTGAAGAATATGGTTTGCATTACAAGGGAAGAAACTGCGGCAGTTTGGTTTTAAAACTAATCGAAGTTGTGGCCCTTATAAATGATAATTGGATTGCTCATTCTCTTGATATATTGTGAAAATGTGCATCTTGTAAGAAAAAACCCCAAAACGTCAACGTTCAACTCGTGCCGGTGGTACGGAAGTATTTTTTATTTATCGCACTAACTTTGCATTACAGGCTTTAACATAAGTTTGCAAAAATGCCATTTTGTCATGCAGATGTGACTTTGTACATTAGGTGCATCATTTCATTCCGGTTGTAATGCTAATCCGCGATATTGTTTTGTTTTTAAATGGACCTTTTCACGTAGTGATATATCGATAAAATTGAGACAAAATTTGTTTGAGATTTGAAAATGTTCGTTGTAGTTTGCGAGGAGACAGTAATACTGAACATTTACCGTGCTCTTAAATATCCATTATAGGCATCTTCAGCGATTTTAAAACCTGAATATTATAAAGTGATTCATATACGAATTGCTTGAATAATTAAGACAGTTCTGTTGTTATTGTTATATTTTGCTACTTTACGAGGATTGCATATATTAAGTATAAAACAAACCTCTCACTATATGTGCACGGATGGTCGAGTGGTTTTAGTGCAAGACTTTTACCAAAGATCAGTGGTTCGAGCCTAGTTGATGCATCCTTGTTTTTTTTCTTTAATTGTATTCTTGTTTTTTAATAGAGCTATTTAGTTCCAATGTTTAAATTTATCAATTTAAGGCATTTAATGACAAACTTCAATACATTCAAAAATCTGTGAAAATGTCTCTTTAATAGGAAAAGTTGTTATTTCAATGTGCATGGTTTTATCAGTATTCGAAAATGAACGCAGAAATAGAACGCAGAAACTATATGTGTCGTGTTCTGTGAAAATTGGGCAAAATGCATGTGCGTAAAGTGTCGTCCCAGATTAGCCTGTGTAGTCCGCACAGGCTAATCAGGACGACACTTTCCGCTTTAATGGTATTTTTCGTTTAAAGGAAGTCCCTTTTTACCGAAAATCTAGTTTAAGCGGAAAGTGTCGTCCCTGATTAGCCTGTTCGGACTGCACAGGCTAATCTTGGACGACACTTTACGCTCGTGCATTATGCCCAGTTTTCTCAGAACACGAAACATATGGCAGCGCATGCACACTCATATTTAAACAGAGATGTTTAGACGCAATTTGAAACACGGATTTAGGAATGTATGGAGATTATGCATGTTTGAACATTTTTCATTCGTCAGCGGACTCTGCACTTTTAGTTTGTTTGGCGCTTGTTTAAGTAAGTAAGAGAAAATACTCAAACCACGAGGGGTTTTGGCGATTTGAAAATTTCTCTACAGCAGAAACTTTAATGTAACCACTGCAGCCACGAAGGGTTTGGCGAATCAACAATCTCTTGGCGGCAATGGCCTTTCATCAGCCACTGCAACCACGATGCGCAGCTCTTTTCTATTTAGAATGATGAAGTCGTCCCTGTCCAGTTTCGAATTCGGCACATGGTAAGTTTCGTATGATCTTCTCCGTGTCTTCTATAGCATGATGTCTAAATTCATTTATTCGAGACATTGAATATTTTGCATTGGAAAGGTAACTAAGTAAAACTATTGCGTAGGCTGACATGGAGCGACGCCGGCATGCTGCAGAAGACCATTTTTGCATGACGCGGATTATAGATGAAATGCGATAGCAAAGGCCAGATCAGATAAAAACATCACAACATAGAAAGTGTAAGAAGACGACGACTCATATTAAAGTTATGTAACGCCTTAAAAAAATAAATAAAAAGTATATTTAAGCATACCAAAATTAAATTGTATATGTTTTTACACAGAGACAAATAAAATACAATCTCAAATCTATACACTTTTATTTTAAAAGCTGTAAAATGATGATATAAGAATTATGACCAGTGTGTTCTTCCCGTATAACTTTATAATTTTGTTGCGTTTTATATGTATTAAATTAAACAGTACTTTGAGAATACAAGCACGTCTGATAGCCTGTGTATCGATTTGTCTGAGTTATGTTATTGATTGAACTATATTGCGATGTCACAGCTACAAGTAAATGTTTAAAGCGCAATAGTCCGTGTTTTCTGTTTTCCTTTAAGCAAACAGCGCAGACCCTGATGAGACGCCGCATCATGCGGCGTCTCATCTGGGTCTACGCTGTTTGCCAAGGCCTTTTTTCTAGACGCTAGGCATAAATGGGTTAGTTAGAGGAATACCTGGCAGCTACTGGCTCTGGCAACAAAACTGCAATATGATATTTATGTTTAATCATTGGCTATATAAATAAATTAAAAAGTAGAAAAAGTTAATTATATAGTTAAAGAAGTATAAGTATAATGTTTATTTATTTATACGACAATGGCTATGGCAACAGCACTGCAATCTGATACTTTTGTTTAAAAATTGGTTATATGAATACACTTAAAAATTAGAAAACAATTAATTATATCATAGTTCATTGATTAATATGACAATGGCTATGGCAATAGCAACACAATCTGATATTCATTTTTATACATTGGTTATATGAATACATTAAAACAGTAGATACAAGTTAATTATATCATAGTTCATTTATTTTTAGGAAAATGGCTATGGCAACAGTGCTCTACAATCAGATCTTTATTTTTAAACATTGGCTATATTAATACATTAAAAAAGTAGAAAAAGGTTAATGATAACATAGTTAATTTATTTATATGACAATGGCTATGGCAACAGCACTGCAATAGGATATTTATTTTTAAACACTGGCTATATGAATAAATTAAAAAAAGTAGAAAAAAAGTTCATTATATCATAGTTCATTTATATATACGACAATTGCTATGGCAACAACATTGCACTATGATGTGTATGTTCAAACAATGGCTATGTGTATAAATAAACAAGTAGAAAAAAGGTTAATGTTATCATATTTCATTTATTTATATGACAATGGCGACAACACTGCAATCTGAAAATCATTTTTAAACAATTTATATACGAATGCATTAAAAAAAAATACAAAAAATTAATGATATCATAGTCCATTTATTTATAATACAATTGCTCTGGCAACATCACTGCAATCTTATATTCATGTTTAAACATTGGCTATATAAATACATTAAAAGAGTAGAACAAAATCATAATTCATTTATTTATATTACAATTGCTATGGCAGCAACACTACAATCTGATTTTCATTTTTAAACATTGGGGATATGAATACATTATAAGAAGTAGAAAGTAGTTAATTATACCATATTTCCTTTATGTATATGAGAATTACATTGGCAACAACACTGCAATCTGATATCTATTTTTAAACATCAACAAGTACATGTATAAAGAAGTTAATTATACTATAGTCCATTTTTATATAATATTGTTTTGCTTTGCAACAGATTTATTTTCGTACATTTTACACTGTTTAACTTAAACAGCCTTACACTTTCTTTAAATTTTATTCTAGTAGAAAGAATAGTGTCACATTATGGTTAGAAATTGTAGGTGGAATATGTGGGTTTACCTCATGTAAGAAATATTGAAAATTTTATCAAAAGGGCCAGTAAACATGACAGTCACAAAGTGCACATAGGTACAAATAAGCTTATCGATGAGGGAGAGATTAAAGAATAGTATAGTTGACACAAGGCCGGGTATGTTTGTATTGGTCAAGCAAAAGTGTAAAGGGATCTTTTCACAGTTTGGTAAATTGACAAAAGTGAAAAAATTTGTTTCAGATTCGCAAATTTTCGTTTTAGTTATGATATTTGTGAGAAAACAGTATTACTGAACATTTACCATAGTCCAATATAGCCATTATATGTATCTTTTGACGATTTGAAAACATAAAAATTATAAAGCGTTGCAACGCGAAACGATTGAATAATTTGGAGAGTTCTGTTGATGTCGTTTAAATTTACGAAACTACGAAGATTGCTTATATAATGTATAAAATACCTCAACACAGTAAACCTGGCGGAATAGCCGAGAGGGATAATGCGTTTTTACTTCAGACTAATTCCAGGACTCCGGGGGTCACTGGTTCTTGATTTTTTACTGGAGCTTTTAAGATCCAATGTTTACATTTATCAATATAAAGCATTTAATGAAAAACTTCAAAATATGCCAAAATCTGTGAAAAGGCCCCTTTAACATATTAAAATCTCTTATCAAAAGGTTTGATAAAGCTTGTAAATATTTGGGTGGTTTGTTTATCCCGTTCCCAGGGCTTCATTGATTCAGTATCTTTAGTAATCTAGCCAACCAGCAATAAGAACGCATAGAAGACTGACCAATGGAATTCATAACTGAGTTTCACGGGGCAAATGTTAGAGGAAAATAATCAGTTAGCATTTAGATCTAGAGGTGAACAGATGGAAAAAGACACAATCATGTAGCAATCACAACGTATTTGTACAACTGAAAATATTAGTTATGTCAGACATAAAACTGGATTAGAAACTGATATATGGTGTTGTTGAATATTTTATCCCACATTATGCAGAGCAATTAACATAAATAGAGAGGGACGGACTTGTCCCATGCGTGACACGGGAAAATGGTAGTTAATGCAAATATCGTCATCATGACAATACGCGCATGACGAGATATCGAATGATAGGCTACACACCAGTAATTTAAGAGTAATGAACATTGTTATAACTATGTGTCGTCCATGACCTATGAACGATTACGTGACAATAGCAAACATGTGCGTTGTTCATAATCATCGGTCTTACTGATGTTGTAAACTTTAAAGAGGAAAATAATATCCCTTTTTCCAAGAGATGGGCGTACATTAAATCAACTCAGAAAAAATATAGACTGATTTGTTTGTACTTTTGCATGACAAAACAACACAAACAAGTTTGGTGTTCAAATGTCACATTTAATTGAAATCATCTTTAGTTCACCCTTAGTCCCATCCAAGTGGGCGTTGCGAATATTATGTAACGTTCTGGATATACTTTATTTTAACATGTCTTAGTAAGGCACAGATGCCAACACACTACCTTTATCTTAACTTACATTGTCGAAAAAAAAACACACACTAAATACCCATGTTCGCTAGTGAACAGGATGGCTTATTTTGTTTAATCCATCATGCAGCGATCTCTTTTAAATTATTAGCGACACAACAATGCGACAGATGAAAGAAAGGAAAGACCAGACCGAAGGCCAAGGGGCCGTCCATAAAGTACGTCTCGTTTGTTTACCATTTTAATCCTCCCTCGACCTTGTCACAAGCTGTCGCGAATCTCGACCCCTCAACATAAAGAACGTCACAGTTTCGACAAAAAGTAATTTAAGTAACACCTAATAAAACATTGCAAAATTAAACTTGACAATTATATAAAACACATCATTTGTCTGCTGATGTTTCATTTGCGATAGGTGATGTTAATTTTTCGATTAACCCATTTATGCCTAGTGGACTCTCCCATCCTTATAAAGTGGATCAATTTATTTCCAAAATTAGGGATGTCTAGTATATTTATTTCTATATTTTAGACTTTTTCATGCCTTTTTTTCTAGACGCTATGCATAAATGGGTTAACCTACGATTATGCAATCTTTTTACACAGCAGCATACCAGCGTTCATAGCGAGTAAACAATTCAGGAGATATTAATTTCATGCTATTTTGAAACAAACCTAATTCAAATGTTTGACAAAAGTTTGGACTATTATTTTTAAAGCTATTAAATCCTACTTCAAAAATAAATAATTCGGGGTAAAATTTATACAATGAATGGTTGACACACGGTCTGACTTCTTCCCCCCCCCCTGTTATATAGTGTCACACTTTCTTACACCCCTCACCCCCCCCCCCCAGGAAAAAATCAATACGAGACCCCTAAAACCCTCTCAAAATGGGGCATAAACATGGAAAATCAAAGCGATGAAGGCACTGAAGTTGTTCGCTGTTGTATAATTATAGACGCAACTCAGTTTTAAAAAAATATGTTAAATTCTTTTTATATCGCAAGTTTGAAATGAACACACCCCATTCAAATGTATAAAATGTGTGTCTTCAAGCACAGGCTGAGATGTGTTTTTTTTTTCAAATCATTAATAAAAAGATAATTTAAGCTTCATTTTGTGAAAACAGAGCTAGATGCATATGCATTAATTGTCATCCCTTACCACACACTGTCTTTAAACGAAAAACACCATAAAATCAGAAAGTGTCGTCATTGATTAGCTTGCGCGCATTGCACAGGCTAATCAGTGTACACAGGCTAATCTTATTTGACATGCATTAAGCTCCGTTTTCACTGAAAGCAGCCAATATGTACATATTTCAATGATAAACACTAGACTGGCCAATGTCGTCTTACAAGCTGTTAAACACTATTGATTAAATACACACACTGCAGTAGTAGAGTAGACGGTCATAGCATTCGTCGTCTGCATCATTTGACTGCAGCTAGTGCAGACAGGCAGTGTTTATCGTTCCTAGCGTAGCTTACAGCAGACTGACTTGCAGTTATCGACCCTGGCGTAGCTAAAAGCAGACTGACTTGCAAAACTGCCTAACGCTCACAACTTAAAAGTGACACAAATATATGAACATATTTAAGTCATACAAAGTTATAAAAAAAATGAGATCGTATGAACAGCTCGACGAATTGAACATGTATTGCCTTATTTGCACTTCATATAAAAAATTATTAATGAATCCTATAAACACCAATTTATTCTTGAAATTTCAACAAAATTGTGACATGTGTGTGTCAAATACTGCATAACTAAAATAAATTACCATTTATTATCAAGTTACTGATGAAGATCTTAACAATAAATATCGCTATTATTGTTAATCGGGACTTGGTGAACAAAGTTTACATTATTATTGTATTCAAAAAGTCAAATATTTTCTCATGCTAACATTTGTGAAGATATTTTAATGAATAACATTAATGAAACCAAATGTAGTTATATTTTTAATTTAATTTTTATTTAAACAAAGCGTGTTATTTCTTCAAAAGTGTTATGTTTATTAATTTTTCGAATTCAACCTGCATGTATACAGTACAGCAGGCTAACTTCGATACATCTTATTTTATAATTCCGCGTACCATATGCCTGCCTAGACTCGCTCATCGGTAAAATATGCTTAAACTATTATTTTAAAAGGGCATCCATATTTAATTGACCGCTTTTTGAAGTCGTATGTTTACTATGCGCGTACATTATAAGACTCACAGGTATCGTGCATTAAACTCTACTAATCGCGTACAAGAAATATACAACGTGAAACCAAGCAGTCGACCAATAGGACACACGCAATAAAACTTCCCTGTCGACACGGTATCTAATGAACGCATGCGAATATCCGCTCTATTTATACCCAGTTTAAATTAATATCTATTAGACTGGTACTGGCAATACGTGTTTTAAAAATACAATTTGGTTGATATTAAATGGTATTGTAGGATTCTACGGTATATACCCCGCTATCATTAAATCAAGCATCATGACCTATTGGTGCAAACATGTCTTTGAACGATATGTCAATATGTGATCTGTTGACATTTCAAGTAATAAAGCAACCATTCTGCATATTTAATATAATGTAATATAATTTATAAACAGCGAAGCGTTATTCAACGGAGTGATAGACGCTTTTGTTTTACATGTATTTTCGTATTTGTTGATGCTAATAGCTATTCTATCCAAACGAACAATGACAGTGTCAGAGAACAGCTCCAGACTCCGCGTTATCCACAAACCTAGGTGTCCTGACACATTACGAGGCCCACCCCGCCTACCCCAATCAAAACTCCACGACACCCCACCAAAAACTGAAAATATTTTCACTTAAAAAAGAAATATCTAGAAAAATGAAGCTGTCCTGCAGAATTCGTCCAAGCTTGCGTAAGTCTTGCAAAGTAGCGAGTAAGGAGTACAGTCCGCACAGGCTGGTCAGGGACGACACTTTACAGCCTCATTGATTGTTTTCGTTTATATGGTGTCTATTGAAAACATAAATACAGTTAAGGCCGAAAGCGTCGTCCTTGATAAGCCTGTGCTGATTGCACAGGTTAATCTTGGACGACACTTAACTGACACACGTGCATTAAGTCTGGTTTTCCCAAATTGAGTCTTATAAAATGACACCAATATCCGAAACAGCCCATATTCACTTCATAAAACACGATTGTAAAGAACAATAAGTTGGTCACAAGTTAAAAAAACACGATACCATTGATTCAAACGGAAATTTTGAAAGATTATAGTTGTAGAATGTAAATTGTGTGCTTGTAGTATTTTTTGTGTTGCTTACTCTAGTTAACTAATTAACGCGTAAGTATTATCCTATTTATGCCTAGTGGACTCTCCCATCCTTCTAAATTGGATCAATTTATTTCCAAATTAGGGATGTATGGTATATTTATTTCTATATTTAAATTATGTCTTACAGAAATTCCATTAAGCGATCAGCGCAGACCCTGATGAGACGCCGCATGCGGCGTCTCATCTGGGTCTACGCTGTTTGCAAAGGCCTTTTTTCTAGACGCTAGGCACAAATGGGTTAAGACTTTTGAAATCACTACTTTTTAGCAATGTTTGTTTTATGCAAACGTAATTAATGTTGCATGTTATTATCTACACTCGTATTGTGATTACTGTATCAGAAAAAAATCACTTCTTATATATCATGTGTTTGGTACATTTATACTTCATAATTATGCACTTAGCATTGACTTCACTTGTTTTATTTTTCAAATACTTTCAAAAGTATGCCAGTCTTTTTCACCCGGAAATGCCCGATAGTACCCGAATATTACCGAAAGATAAAGAAATTCCCCAGTGTCACCTACCGGGTAAAATATTGACGACAACGCATGTTCTACTCCATAACCTCATAAATGTAGATCAAATTTCAGCCGGATCGTCACTGTAAACACTGTGTGTTACATGCATGTTTTATAAAGTGTGGACGGTACAACTGTCATTTGGAAACTTTTTTATAATTCGCACCTTTCCCCGAATGCGACGGATTTTCAACGCATGGTAAAGGTGGGTTTAACGTTATCGTTATGCGTGATTGCTTTTCTTTAGAAGCGTTTAGTTCAGTGTCAAAATATTCAACTATACATACATATGAACATGTTTCAATGTTACATCTACGTGCTTTTCTTATTCCTCATGCTGTTACAATTTCCGCATTCTTCACAACAAATTTATTATTTGAAACGTTTATATGGATATTTCACCAATATCAATTCGGAGTATAGTGTAAAATCAGCTCGCCAATAGCGAAACAATTACAGCTTTTCATTCGATAAAAAAACTTTTTTGATTTTTATATGCGTATGACACTTGAACTAATTTTTAGACACATGTTTTATTTATTTAGCGCAGCTATTATGTGAGAAATTGGCTTACATTTTGGATGCAATTGTTCCTATTACCGAAACGTCTTCTAAAGTTAGGAAATGCTTCACATCATGTTTGTACACACATGTCAGCGGTCGTTGTCGGCTACTTAAAAGTAGCCCGGATCTCTTAAGTATATAACTATCTACCCCGGGGTACGGTAAATACCATTAAAAGCAGTCCGGGATACATTTACGTATATTTTCCAACGACCAATGGAGCAGCTATGATTGGTAATTGTCGGTCCATGAACTTCTTAAAAGTACTCGTGCATACTTCGGGGTGCTTTTTAGTATATTAAATGAATAATGATATAACCAATATTATAAACATTCATTGATAATGAACAAGTCATTATGTGTGTACATATTTCACAGTTAATTCGAGTTATATGACCCTCACACATACAACGAAATGTACACAAAATCCAAATGACTTGTGTAAAACCAATATTTAGAATGTTTCATATCGTTAGAATGTTGGGTCATGAATTTTCATGGACACGAACCATCGCCAACAATTTCTTAAAGGGCTGGTTCTAAGTCAGCAGAAGTATTTGCGTGAATGAGAATAAGATAAAAGACAAGTCTAAACTGATTCAATAAATAATTATTTGAAAATATATGAATACATTCAATGAATTTATGGTGTCCGCCTAGCGATCGGGAGGTCACGGGTTCGATCCCCACTGTGAGAGCGTTCGTTAGATCTCCCCCATAGACACCCAGGAAACGGACTCGAGATCGTTTCAAATAAGCCTTAGGCTTTCTATGGAATTGAGCTTGAATAAATAGGTTTAACAAAATAATAATAAAATAATTCAATGAATGACAATTTATATTTTGTGATATGCACTGCATCAAATGTGTTAGAAGTTGAACTCCAAATATAATGAGATTCAATAGCAATTAGCCGTATTATTTTGTACGTATTTTATATTTGACGTCTACTAAAACACACAATATTATTGTTTTTATAAATATTCAGTTCCTTTAACCCATTTGTGCCTAGCGTCTAGAAAAAGGCCTTGGCAAACAGCGTAGACCCAGATGAGACCCCGCATGATGCGGCGTCTCATCAGGGTCTGCGCTGTTTGCTTAAAGGAATTTCTGTAAGAAATATTCTAAATATAGAAATAAATATACTAGGCATTCCTTATTTTGGAAATAAATTGATCCAATTTAGAAGGATGGGAGAGCCCACTAGGCATAAAAGGGCTAACTTACAGCTGTGATTACATGCAGAACAGCTTAAAAAAACGCGACACCTGCCTGACGTTTCAAAACTATTTTAAAATAAGAAAGCGGTATGACACCTATTAATCTTTAACCATAATTGTGTTCCGCCATTAATGATTTCCGTATTTGGCGACTCGACTGTAAAAGAGACAATACAATACAATACAATATAATACAAAACAATACAATGCAAAGAGACCTCTACCTCTCTCAAATGCAAGACGTTAGTATCTGTAGGTCGTTTGTAGAACACCTCTGTCAGACGCCATTCCTTTCTGAACGTCTTTTGAATAAAGCGTTTGAAAAGACGTAATTGTTTTCTGTGAATCGTCTGTCAGTGTCTGACGTATTTTCTTATTTGTACTTTGTCGGTTTAACGCGTTTGGCAGACACCACCACCATCATCATCATCATCATGATCATCATCATCATCATCATCATCATCATCATCATCATCATCATCATCATCATCATCATCATCACCATCATCATCATCATCATCATCATCATTCCCTTGACCGGTCTGGCCGTTTGGGGACATGAGGGTCGACGACACAGAGATCCTTTACCAGTCAGGTATTTTGTGGGCTGCTGCGGTTTGCTTATCTAGGGGGGGGGACGTCCAATCTTTTTATCCGTTGTCATAATAAGGCCTTTGTCAGATGTAAGTCTTTTTTATAGGTCTCTGGTTGAGCTTATTAGTCAGGCGTCATTCCTCTCTTTACGTCTTTTATATAATGCGTCTGCTTGACGTCATTCATCTCTTTACGTCTTTTATATAATGCGTCTGCTTTACGTCATTCCTCTCTTTACGTCTTTTATATAATGCGTCTGCCTTACGTCATTCCTCTCTTTACGTCTTTTATATAATGCGTCTGCTTGACGTCCTTCCTCTTTTTACGTCTTTTATATAATGCGTCTGCTTGACGTCATTCCTCTCTTTACGTCTTTTATATAATGCGTCTGCTTGACGTCATTCCTATCTTTATGTCTTTTATATAATGCGTCTGCTTGACGTCATTCCTCTCTTTACGTCTTTTATATAATGCGTCTGCTTGACGTCATTCCTCTCTTTACGTGTTTTATATAATGCGTCTGCTTGACGACATTCCTCTCTTTACGTCTTTTATATAATGCGTCTGCTTGGCGTCATTGCTCTCTTTACGTCTTTTATATAATGCGTCTGCTTGGCGTCATTCCTTTTTATACGTCTTTTGTAGAAAGCCTCTTTAAGGCGTCATACATTTACGTACGTCTTTTGCAAAAAAACATCTGTCAGACGTCCATTTAAATCATGCTTTCATGAGCTTTAATTGTTATTTTTAATGATTTTAAAACGAAAATTCACTTTTCCAAACAGATAAAAAATAATAGAAGTTAATATTGATAATTTGCAATTGTATACGGTTAATTTACGTCGTTTTTTTCTAAGTCCTGATGTCATTCATCTAAGGAAATTACCAGTTATGTCTCTATGAATGGGAATAAACGGTGGAAAAGGAATGAATTAAATGATATGTTAATATTTAAAGATTATCTATTTTTATTCACTCGTGATCATAGAAAATAAATATTTTCATAAGTGGCTGTCCCACTTTTGAAAAAAATAATTTCTTTGATTACTCGTGCTTTAAATTCGGGTTTTCACATAGACCGACTCATCGAAATTTTAACCGTACCAGGGTACAGTTTTGTCACAACGAATAAGTAAATTCACCGACCAACGCGCCGTTAATAAAATGCATACCTTATTGAGATGCTTCATAAAATATAAATTGAAATGATTTCAATTGCACGCAAGTTGTGACTGCTTTCACAGTTGAATATGTCATAGCACACAAATAAACGCGTCAAAGATAAAACATGAAAGCAGACAAAGATAATATTTTAAGGGTTTTAACCTACATTGAGCTGATAATTGTGATAAGGGTTTAAATACGAAAAGGTAAAGTGCATTACGACCGATATAAATTTGCTATTCTAACGAAAAGTTATGAAGTTGGTTCTACTTGTCATTCCAAGTATGGTGGCTTAGTTCCTCCATATCATTCGGGACTGTGGATGGGTTTGTGGCTTAGTTCTTCCATATCATTCGGGCTTGTGGACGGGTTTGTGGCTCAGTTCCTCCATATCATTCAGGCTTGTGGACGGGTTTTTCGCTTAGTTCCTCCATATTTGTGGCTTAGTTCCTCCATATCATTTGGACTTGTGGACGGGTTTGTGGCTTAAGTATTCCATATCATTCGGGCTTGTGGACAGGTTTAGGGCTTAGTTCCGCCATATCATTCGAGCTTGTGGACGGGTTTTTGGCTTAGTTCCTCCATATCATTCGGGCTTGTGGACGGGTTTGTGGCTTAGTTCCTCCATATCATTTGGGCTTGTGGACGGGTTTGTGACTTAATTCTTTCATATCATTCGGGCTTGTGGACGGGTTTGTGGCTTAGTTCCTCCATATCATTCGGGCTTGTGGACGGGTTTTTGGCTTAGTTCCTCCATATCATTCGGGCTTGTGGACGGGTTTGGGGCTTAGTTCCTCCATATCATTCGGGATTGTGGACGGGTTTGTGGCTTAGTTCTTCCCTATCATTCGGGCTTGTGGACGGGTTTGTTGTTTAATTCTTCCATATCATTCTGGCTTGTTGACGGGTTTTTGGCTTAGTTCCTCCATATCATTCTGGCTTGTGGACGAGTTTGTGGCTTAATTCTTCCATATCATTCGGGCGTGTGGACGGGTTTGTGGCTTAGTTCTTCCATATCATTCGGACTCGTGGACGGGTTTGTGGCTTAGTTCTTCCATATCATTCTGGCTTGTGGACGGGTTTTTGGCTTAGTTCCTCCATATCATTTTGGCTTGTGGACGGGTTTGTTTTTTAATTCTTCCATATCATTCTGGCTTGTGGACAGGTTTGACGAAGTGCGCCAACATACCAACACGACAGAACGATAAATACATCGACAATAATACAAATAAGGTGAACAATTATACCCGAAAGTAACACAGATAGGGCACCGATACAAAAAAACAACAACAAACATTTTTCACTCCTTTATTCGCTGTGGCGCGAAATATTTGTCATTCTGGGATGTTGTCGTTTTGACGAGCCGCCAACAAGCTAACACGAAGGAACGACATATATGTGTACTTGAACCACAAAAAGGACGTCAATACAACCATTAACCCATTTATGCCTGGCGTCTAGAAAAAGGCCTTGTCAAACAGCGTCGACCCAGATGAGACGCCGCATGATGCGGTGTCTCATCTGTTTGCTTAAAGGAATTTCTGTAAGAAATATTCTAAATATAGAAATAAATATCCCTAATTTTGGATATAAATTGATGCAATTTAGAAGGATGGGAGAGTCCACCAGGCATAAATGGGTTAATACACGTGTCTCGTTTTGCGTTTTTCTTACATCAAACCCGCCAACATGACAGAACAACACGGCCGAATTCAGCTACCATAGAGAGGGGATATTGGATTAGTTAATATAGAAACGCATCTTCCAAAATTCAGATCCGACAATTTCATGTTGTGTACACAACGCAATATTGACTATTATATAAAAATCACCCGCAGTTGTGGTTTTGATCGCGGAGTATGGAAGATGTTGTGTAATGAATACTTCTTTAAATCTAAATTTTAATATGTACAGTTTCGTCCAGACAAGGCACATTTGAAATAGCTTCTGGCATTGAATGGTGTGTAACCGACAAAAGTAATACTTGCCTGTTATTATGAAAGTTCTCTTTAAGAATTCATGTATAATAATAAAACGAAAAAATAAAGTTGAAATAAATAAATATTTACTAAAAGTAACAGTTTAACGAAACTTGTACGGCTACCAAATGTTTCCTTACGACGAAAATAGCGCAAGTCTAAAATGCTTTCCCTCTCGGTTATGGAACTGACGTGATCGCCCTTGATGAATACAGTAGTTGTTTGCGATATTGCTTGACACGGTGTTAATCATGCATCGGGTACCACGATGGGGTTTATTTGTAAACATTGTGTTGTGTTTTCCAATTCTGTTTTTTTTTCAACAAGAAACATGTTTTACATCCTACGTTTCCGAAAATGATAATTGGGGTCGCGGCAATTTCGGTGGGTCGGTAGGAAAGGAGAAAAGAACACACTAATATGATGTTTTATGGAATTGTCATTACCGTAACCTCACCTTAAACAGTAGTCGTATTTTAGTCCCTAAAATCAAATATTAAAACCGTGTAAAGGTACACATACTTTTGGCATCTTCTTGTTTCCATGTTTCATTTTCATAAGACAGTTTTGATGTTACTGTCTTGAGAAAGCTGCGAATAGCATGTGCTGTGTACAATGAGTGAAGTATAGGCGAAGTAAAATATATAGTAATGTTAGTATGATGAGCCACGTACTGGGAAACCTGTTATTAATAAATGTTCGCTTAGTGCCGTCCCAGATTAGCCTGTGCTGTCATCTTAGGCCTATATCGGACGACACTGTTCACCTGAATTAGATTTTTTTTTGCTGAGAAGAGACCACCTGTAGGCTGTAAACGAAAATTACTATAAAAGCGAACAGTGCCGTTCCTGATAAGCCTGTGCGGACTGCACAGGTTAATCTCTGATGACACTCTCCGCACATTCATAAAGCCCGGTTTGACATTAACGACTTCATCCACTAACGCCCACTAAGGCTGTGTTCGTGATATCGGGTTGGATTCTTGGTCCGGCCATAAAACTTGTGTGGCTGTTGGTTAATGAAATTCTTTTGACAGCCATTCTTACCGTATCTCTTATTCATGCTAGACAGTTGCCTGTTACTAGAAATAGCAGCATTAGTATGCGCATACTTAACATAACATAACATAACATATATTTATTCTGGCATAAAATAGCACAATGCATACTTATAGCCAACAATAGAATTATAGCGTGAAAAGTGAGAGGAACATGAAATATTACAAACATCAATCTGAAAAGGTTTAACATAGATGTAAGTGCTGTGCAAGCAAAATTTGCATAGTACATAGAACATAGTACAATAACAACAAACATCTATTTCCATGAAGGTGACTTAGAATTTCAAACAAAATAGACAATATCTATTGCGACAAAATGTTGCTGTATAAATATAAAATGAGTTACAAAAAGTTCATTACACATATCGATAAGAGCTATGTTTGCGTTAAACGCAATATGATCTTAAGAAAAATATATAAGTTAGTTGCACATATCAATGACGGCTTTATTATAAATAATAACTTTATGATTTAGCGTACTTTAAACTATCTTCTTATACATGATGCAAGAGACATTAGTGTGCTTTTTAATTAGGGTACATTCGGAGTAATAAGAGTTCGTGATCTTGTTGCATAATATATGTACTTCGATAAATTGTTTATTACTTTAGTGGATTTTGACGACATAAGAGACCGGAACTTGTTTATTGATGGCCAGTGACAGTAATATGGTTTCAAATATTGTTTTCTGATTGTGGTATAAGCTGGACATACAAGTAAGAAGTGGTATTCACTTTCGATTACCTTCATATTACAATATTTGCACAATCTATTTTCTTTTGCGATATTTTCATGTCGTCCTTTCTCAATCGCAAGATTGTGCGCGGATATTCTAAAATGAGTTAGGGCAATTCTAAATCTTGTTACGTTTATGCTATTAAGATATGTCTCGAATTCAAAATCTTCCTTATAGGTGCTATAAGAGGCTAGTCGATTTGAATTATTTATGTTTGAGTACCACGACTGTTTAAAGATATCATATATTCGATCTGATATAATTTTTAGGTCATAATCATTTGGTATAACTTCGTTTTGATTCCACCAGATATGTGCTAGTCCAATATTTTCTAGTAGAGATTTTATTTCAAAGGCCCAGTTTTTATTTCCGTATGTGATATTTTCATCAGCATCCTCTTTTAACATATGATAAATATTTCTTGTTAGTAATTTGTTATTTGGGTTTATTGTTTTTATCCAGTATTTAAGTACTTTTAGTTTTTGTTTTATAATAATTGGGTACCTTCCTAATTCTCCATATAGACCATCTGAATTTGTTGATTTTCTAACCGTAAGGATTTTCCTGAGAAATTTTCGGTGTACTAGTTCTATATCGTTACTTTCTTTCAAACCCCATATTTCCGCTGAATATGTTAATTTTGTACCTACAAGACTATCAAATAAGTTGCATTTTTCTTTAGTGCTTAGTCCTAACTGATTGAAAACGATAAATAGGTTATGGAGCGCTGACTGTGAGTGTTTTGCAATATGTTTCTGTGTTCTATTCCAATGGCCGTTTTTAAAGAGATGCACACCGAGATATTTAAATGAAGTGACAGTTTCTAGTGTAACGTTGTTAAATACAAAATCATAATTCGTATGCCTTCCATTTTCTAAAATCATGATCTTAGTCTTTTTAGTATTGACAGATAGGCGCCATTTTTGGCAGTAATTTTCGAGGTCTTTAAGCATGGACGAGAGCGCTTGCGGAGTATGTGCGAACAAAACGGCATCGTCGGCAAAAAGTAACAGGAATATTTTTTGGTTTTCTAACGTGAATAGTCCGTCTATGTTTTCATTAATGTTAGTGAGAATATCGTTTACGAAGAAGAGAAAGAGTAACGTTGAGCTTTGATCACCTTGTTTTGCCCCGATGTTTGACTCGAAAAACGGCGAGTACGTAGAATTATATCGCACGCATGCTTTAACGGTACTGTACATACTTCTGACCGCGTTAACGAATTTGGAGCTAACATTTTCATTAATAAGTTTCTGGAAAATAAATGTTCTCTCCAATTTATCAAAACATTTCTCAAAATCCACGAAGGCGCAATATAATTTCATTTTTTGACTAAGTGTTTTTGTAATTATAGAATGCAGAACGAAGATGCAATCTATTGTTGATTTACCCTTTTGGAAACCAAATTGGTTTTTTATGATAGTTTCATGTTTTTCGGACCATTTCGTCAAACGATTTAAAAGTACAGTTGAATATATTTTTGGCAGGATATTAATTAAAGTGATTCCTCTGTAATTCGCTTCATTTTCCATGTTTCCGCCTTTGAAGATAGGTACAATAATGCCCTCTCCCCATGACTCCGGGTATTCCCCATTGTCGAGTAGTCTATTAAATAACTTAAGCATAAACGGCGCTAGTTCGCTGGTTGCGCATTTGTAGACGTCTGCACATAGTTTATCAATACCACCATTTTTGTTGTTGTTTTGTGAACGTATTGCTTTAATGATTTCCTCTATGCTAAATTCTCTATCTAATTCGATATCTTGGGTGTTTACGGTGTGTTCGGGCAAGGCATTTTCGGGGGTTTCTTCAGTGGAGTAAAGGTTCTTAAAGTGCTCGTACAGGTTAGACGTACTTAAATTATACGCTTTGTTTTGTACTTTTTTGTACTGTTTATTTACTTTTTTCCAAAACTCTTTAGGGTTCGATTTGCTCAATTTCGAAAGATAGTGCGTTTCGTGGGTCTTAAATTTACATTTTGCTCTGCGCTTTGTACGTGTGTATTTAGTTTTTGAGTTTAAGAATGCATGTCTTTTAATTGCATTGGTTTTATCCTTAAGAAATATATTTCGATATTTTTTAAATTCCGAACTTGCTAAACGGCATTCTTGGTTAAACCAGGGTTTTTTGTTATCATTAGACGATTGTCTTTTTTGCGAGGAGTTGTACTTTTTCCCAAATACTTGGGCAGCACCTGTTTTCAAAATGTCCATAAAATGTGAGGATATTATATTAATATCACCCCCAGTATCGATTTGATCTGCTAACGAATTTATGTTTGCTTGGTTTTCAATCAAATAAGATTTGAATTGTTCGGCTTTTAAGACATCCCATGGGATTTTATAGTCATCGTTGTTTGGTAGTGTACAAGTAGGTATTTGGTGTTTAGACTCTAGGCAAAATACTAGCCCCGAATGGTCCGAAAATTCATTTTGATCTAATATATCAAAATGCGAAACGCAGTCAAAATCTCGGCTACTTAATAAAAGGTAATCTACAACGCTACTCCCACTGTATGAATGAAATGTAAATTCCCCGATGTCGCGGTCATTATGTAGTCGACCGTTACCGATTATAAGTGAACTTGATTGACAAAACTCGATGAGGCGTTTACCGTGCGCATCAAGCACGTGATCTTTACTTACTCGCGGCGGGATGTAAACATTGTTTTGTAATGTCACGTCATCATCGATATATCGATCAAAATCTAAAACATCGCTCTCATTCGAGGTTCTGCTGTTTAAATCGCCCGTAATTAATATCTTTCCGTTGATTTTATATCGTTCTATATCGGATTCTATGATTTCAAAATAATCAATATCGCTGCTATTGAGATTCGAGATTTTTGGTGGGATGTATGCATGACATAAATACACATCTTGATCAAAGTTAAACATAGTTTTACAACATTTTATCCAAAATATACCTAATTTATTTTTATCAACTATTTTAATTTTGTTTTGTAAATCATGTTTATAATATAATGAGATACCTCCACTGTATCGTCCTTTTGTGGTGTTTGCACTTTTATTTCCTAGCATATGTTCACTTTTAAACCCATTGATGTCCAGATTGACACACGTGTTCGAGGATAGCCAAGTCTCTGATAAAAATATAATGTCATATGATGTTATTTCACTTAGGAAATCTGGATCATTTATTTTGCGAGCAAGTCCGTAAACGTTCCACGACAGGAAGCTGATGTCCTTCTCATGCTGTCCCTATTGGCTAATGTTGATGACGTTTCCGTTGACATACTTATGACGTAATTCATTGTTGATGTAGAGCTTGTTTCCTACCATACGCGTTTTTTCCCTTCTGGATTCCGCTTCCTTGGCGAGGGGATGCAGAGCTTTTCTGGCCTCTCTGATTTGTTGTGGCCATTGGACGCCGACTCCAATGTTACGCTTCGTCATTTCCGCTTTGATTTCTGGGTCGAACGATTTTTGACGCACTGTCTCTCTGTCGTTGTATCTATGGAACTTGGCGACGATAGGCCTCGTCCCTCTATTTCCTTTTGGGCCAATTCTGTGTACCCTATCGAATACCATGGTTTGTGTATCAATTTTCAGGACGTCTTGGATGAGTGTTTTAACTAATGTTTCGCAGTTTTCATTAGCTGTGTCATTTGTTTCGGTGATTCCGTAGAACATTAGATTTTCCCTCATTGAGCGACTTTCAAGGTCGACTAACTTCTCGTTTATCAACTCCTCTTTGGAATCATAGTCGTCTATATGTTTTTTCATAGTCGCATATTTAGATTCGAACGTTTTTAATTGCGCCTGTGTTTGTGCGAGCTGGTCTTTTTGTGCGTCAAATTCATTGCTTATGAAGCTGCAAGAGTTTTCAATAGTTAACACCCTTTGGTCTAAATTTCCGAGTTTGTTTTCCATTTCGGTGATCTTTAAATTCATAGTGCTTAATGTTTTTTCGATTTGGAGTGATGAGGTTTTGATAGCTTTTACGTCTTCCATTATGCTCAATGCCCAATTTGGTGTAATGTTCTGTTGGCCGGCAGGAGTTTGGGGTGTGGACATAAAAAAATGCGGTTGTCCAAAGTTCGGTTGACCAAAGTTCATTGCGACTGGTGAGATGTTATTAGGGTTCATTATTGACGAAACGTATTCCTGACTGTTTTGAAAACTTAGGCCCTCACTCCATGGAATGTTTACATACGTTGCTGGTGTGTTGGCCGCTTGACTCGTGCTTGCTTTTCCCGTGCTTGCACTTTGCTGAGTTGTCAAACCGGTTTCGGAACAATGGCTATCTTCACCCGATAATGGGGTGTTGGCTTTCCGTTTTCCTTTTTTAGCCTTTTTGGATTGTCTTGTTTTTGAGTTGTCGCTGTTAGCCGGCATTGAGTAATAATGTTAGAGCACTGTGTCATGTCGGGTATTCCTCGTTAGAAAACACTGGTAACCACTTATAAATCCATCTTTTGAGTCAAAAACTGCTGCTTTTAAAAATCCATGTCTACACTTTTCCACGCATGCGCATTCCATACTTAAAGAACCTCTAAGCCAACTTGATTAGGAAGCTCTGAGTGTGATAATTGATCGCCGTGATATTAAGACAGAAATTCATTTCACAAAAGTTAAACAGAATACATAAAACAACCAAACAATCGCTGATCAGGAATCTCGTGTTCCCAGGTCACACAACCTTTGTTATTTTTAGCTCGACTATTATATATGAAATATATATATATAGTAGAGCTATCCTACTCATTCCGGCGTTGGCGTTGGCGTTAGCGTTGGCGTTAGCGTGCAAATGTTAAAGTTTGCGTACTACCCCAAATATTTCCAATGTCCCTTGACTTATTGCTTTCATATTTTGCATACTTGTTTACCATTATGACCCCAACCTATAAACAAGAGCAGACAACTGTATCAAGCATTTTGACATAATTATTGCCCCTTTTATACTTAGAATATGCATATTGTTGATAAATCTATGTTAAAGTTTGCGTACTACCCCAAATATTTCCTGTGTCCCTTGACATATTGCTTTAATATTTTGCATACTTGTTTACCATCATGACCCCAACCTATAAACAAGAGCAGACAACGGTATCAAGCATTTTGACAGAATTATTGCCCCTTTTATACTTAGAATATGCATATTATTGATAAATCTATGTTTAAGTTTGCAAACTACCCCAAATATTTCCTGTGTCCCTTGACATATTGCTTTCATATTTTGCATACTTGTTTACCATCATGACCCCAACCTATACACAAGAGCAGAAAACTGTATCAAGCATTTTGACAGAATTATTGCTTCTTTGTACTTAAATAATTGAACATTTTGCTTACATTGCCATAACTTCTTTATTTATGATCAGATTTTATTAATACTTTGACAAAACAACACTTACCTGAATACCACAATGGATTCCACCCAAACAATACCTCACACCCCAACCCAGAATCCCTGCCCCCCACCTGCTCTCCATTTTTTTCCTTTTTTTAATTTTTAAAGATCATCTAATAAATGACCTCACCCCACATTATACCCCCTCTCACCCCCCTTCCTCACACATTTTTTTCCTTTTGTATTTTTTAAAGATCGTCTAATAAATGACCACACCCCACATTATACCCCCTCTTAACCCCCCTACCCCCCTACCCCCCATTTTTTTTATATTTTTTTTTTCTCTTTTTTATGTTTGAAAAATCGCCTAATAAATTATTGCATATGAACAATTTCTCCATGATGGCTTACGTTATACTGTCAAGCACTCGAATAGTCGAGCGCGCTGTCCTCTGGCAGCTCTTGTTAAGATCTCGTTTGTACACGAACAAAACCATTCGCACGGACATTGCGTATGATTGTTACAATTCGTTGTCGTTCAGACGCCTAACGTCCTCTCAAGCGCTTTACATGTACTCAAACGCTCTACAAAATGTCTACAAAATATGTACTTTTAATGTGTTTTTTTAAACATAGGGATAAAATCAGGTTACAAGCTCGATAACGAGGCATGTTATGTGTTAGATAGCGCATGGCGTTATTTGGATTTTACTGGTTAATATAAAGGTTAAACGTACCGAAGTGAGATTAAATCGTGACAGTATTATTTACAATCACTAAGATATATTATGTATAAACGTAATCAATGGTTGATGACCGTTACTTGCTGACACTGGTGACTTCCGTGCCTGTCCCTACAGCATTCAATATAGGCCGCCCTGTGACCTTATTTGATTTATTTGGGGCTAATTCTGAATAAAACTGCAATGTCATGCTATATTCAAAAAGAAAGTCATTAAGTTTCTGAGTGGCCTTGCGCTGTGAGGGGAAACTGGAGGGCTAGGGGAAAATTGCACCTCTGCGGTTGTGTGACCACAGTCAAAGCTTACATGCGCCGGAATCGTTTATTTCACCCTTTCAGTGCTGGAACCGAATTTTGAAGGCCTTTGCAAACAGTTTGGATCCAGATGAGACGCCACAAAACTTGGCGTCTCATCTGGATCCAAACTGTTTGCTATTCTGATAGTATTCTTTGAAAAAAATCGAAGAAAATGCTAATTTTAGAAATCAGCAGACGACACTTTAGCAGACGACACATTTCCCAGCATGCAAAGGGCTAACCCGGGTCGCCTAGGTGAGAAGCACGTAAATCAACCACTGCGTTAGCCGGAAAGCGCGGTATACGTTTACTTCTTATGGTAAAATACAATTATGCATTGGTGCATAATTCTTTAAATCAAACTGTATTGTAGATACAGTGATGTTTAAGCGTTTTTAATAAGCGTTTAAAAAGTCATTTGGCGAATACTTGTATTAATTTCTAAACGTCTGAAGATCTTATGTCTGAACTTGCAAGTGATAGCGAATGGTCTCCTTGTGACTCATACAAACACAACGCACGATAAATTGATAAACCGCGATAGGATGCGATACGATGTACATGCGATGCAGTTGAGCACAGAATGCATTCAGTTTTGAATCATCGAATGCGTGATCACGTTTTGAGCTTATCGCTTGAAACGCTTGATATAGTTGTTTTCGCTATTATTATTGTACATTCGTTCGCAAAGAGGATGTGTTTGTGTTTGGCGTGATTATGTGTACCGATTATATTATTTGAACGGGAGACATTTTTCATATCGTAAACACTTATTGATAAATGTAAATTGCCAGTGGTAATACTGTAAGCGTATATCATAAAGCAATTAAACAAACATTGTTATGCAAACATTAGTATTTTAACACTCTTAGCGATGTAACTTGTTTTTTTCTCACTGACAAGTCTGTGCATTTCTTCAGGAAGCCTACACATAGCGAATAACGAGTTCACGGTCCCGTGTTAACTTACCGTTTGCGCAATCCATCTTAGGTTTGTGGTTCAAGCCCGGCACCGTGCAATATCAAAGTGTTCACTATTCCGTTAGTTTCATTTAAAGTGTTTTATATAAAGACTTAAAACCAAAAAGGTTCGCCAACGAAACGGGTCATCTGTGTTTCTTTAATTGTATCCACACGCGTTCACAGTGGATACACTAAATTCTACGAAAGTTTCACTCTAATCATCATATTACAGACGTTCGTCTGTTACTGATATATGTATGGTTTCGTAAGACAAGTCTGCCTCTATCTGCTTCGCCTTTCGAATATTAATTGGTTAGTTGAACACCGTGATGTGAATTTTTGACTGAAATATCTAAAAAAAAAGCGAGAATATGCGTGTAATAAACAGTAATTCTAAACATACCAGTGACCTATGGACCTGTGGTCGCAGTGTTCCGCACACTTGCCTCTGGTCTCAGCGTTCAAAACATCCATTTACTTAAGGCGAAAGGTGGGATACCTTTGTGACTCCCCCCCCCCCCCAACTCCGCTCATTAAAAAGTTGTTAAATGAATAGCTTATTCGTACTTGAAAGATCAACGTATCTTTTAGTTGGTCTTGAAAGCGCAAGTTAACCCATTTATTTTCCTAGTGGACTCTCCCATCCTTCTAAATTGGATCAACTTATTTCCAAAGTTAGGGATGTCTAGTATATTTATTTCTATAGTTAGACTATTTCTTACAGAAATTCCTGTCAGCAAACAGCGCAGACGCTGATCTACGCTGTTTGTAAGGCCTTTTTTCTAGACGCTAGGCATAAATGGGTTAAACTGCTAATTTCAATCACAATAGTCGGATAGTTTTTCGCTTCCACTAGGTAACCTTCTTAAGAGCGAACAAACATGTTGCTATAATTATTTTCTTAATGGAGTTAAATAAATCACACGATATTGGATTGTTGCACTTTAATTTTTTCGTTGTTTACCCAATCTTTCTGTACCAGCCGGTTAGGCTCTCGTCCGCTGATAAGGCAAAATTGAATGCAAACATCAATGTGTTTGCAGCTTGATTGAAAACCACACAGAGGCGTGTTTTTAGGTCGTGTTCACTTCAAGGACATATCGCCCGATTGGTGCAAAAAGGTACCATGTGCTATTCAATTTAAATATCACATGGTACCTATTTGAATAAATGTGGCGAATTATGAGCGACATGTAATATTTGTCACGTATACGTTTTAAACGGATTTGTTGACAGGTTGTCAATTTGACATTTTGGAAAACGGTCTTTAATGCAAATTATGTAGTAAATATTTGCTAAGAATAGACTGTCTTTAAACGACAAATATCATAAAAGCGGAGAGTGTCGTCTATCATTAGCCTGTGCGGACTGCGCAGGCTAATCTAGGACGACACCTTACGCATATTATTTAAATCTTCTTTTCACAGAGCACGGTCCATATAAATTTTCAATTTAGTGCTATTATTTCTTGTTTTGTTTTTAATAATGTGTTTAAAGTGAATATGATCTCATCTGTTACATTTAATTTCACGTTTTTATCATCATCATTATCGTCGTAGTCGTCTCCATAGTCATCATCATGTTCCACTAATTTTTTTTCTCCTTATTCTTCTTTGCCATCACCATCGGTATTTCAAACATCTGACATGATAATAGTTTTCAAAACAAATGTTAATCTCAATTATTATTGTATCGTTTGTTAACCACAATATTCCAACAAGACAATATACATAACAGTTTAAAATAGCAATTTCTTAAATTGCCTTTTTATGATAGCAAATTGAATGCAAACATCGATGATAGTGTATAATGCTTTTTCTGAATCGGAACTTTTGTAACTGAACCGTATGACTCCAATTTACTCTCATGAAATAACTCGCGCAAGTTTGAATGAAAACGTTCTTTTCTAACTGACGCTAGCCTATAGTAATTGAACGTTCAATGGATGCATTTTCATACCATGGCCATGCTCTTTAATCCATACTTCATAATAATTTTATATGCTTGGTCGTCATTATGAATATTAGTGAAGCTATGTAAATATATTTACAGGGTGTTACGGAGGGGGTTACCATAAACCACGCCTTATAGGTGGAACACACGCCCGTTGCTGCGACGACCGGATCGTACTCGGAACCTGATAACGCATGCCTAGGGATCAAACTTTAGGCCAGGTCGCGCGAGGACTTACACATAAAAACTACATTAACAAACAAAGCATTTCCTTTCGAGATATGCATATGAAACATTTGAAATTAGTCATTTACAGTGCCGAATATACGTATATGATGACAATGAATAACCTACGAAATTCAGATAACATAATTATATTGTGATAATGTACCAACGACATAGTGACGTTTTTCGTTGAACGGTAATTTGGACTGTAGAGTGATGATAATTGCACATTGTATTGATTCGGAAACAACACTTAAAGAACAACAAAACAATCATGCGTGGTACACATTGTATTAAATCGAATGAAACACTTATGAACACATAAAGAATGATGCATTCATGTTGACAATGAGTCACTATGACATTATGTCAACAGCAGTAACTTGTGTGGTAACATTATGTTAGGACATACCACGGCCGTTGCTTGGTACGCCACTTTTAAATGATTGTCTCCAACAATAGTATGGGTACGCCTCACTCCACCAGTGAGCCTTTATCGGCGAAAGATACTTCCGGCGCTCATTTACCCTGGATGTTTGCTACTGTCGCCCTGTCAGTCGCTTTCGCTGGAGCTACGCTTTTCATCACCTACATCCTTTGTAGAAGCCGTAAGACGCGACAAAAGCGGAGGAGGGATAGCAGAGGATTTCATTGCAATCATCAGCTTCCGTTCACGACTCAATGCCATTGCATTACTACTCAATTTGGACGACCCTTGGTAAATCATGGCGACTTATTTGCGCTTAATGAGTATCCTCGACAGCATCTTCCACAATACGCTGTAAGGCCGCCGGGCACCGACGCTGTTGCATGCCCAAGTAATGGACGCCAAACTTGCTGCAGAGCAGAGAGAAACGGACTCGAGTCACATGGTGTCGTTCATGTGTCCAACCCGCCGAGCTACGATACGGACGGCAGAGGATCGATCTCGGATCACCCTGTATATTTTCGTGATTCCAGCACCTCGGATGTATCCCGGAGAAACTTTTTGAACCCAGTGTATGAAAGCAGTGTACATGAAGACGGCGAACAGCCGTTGGCCGATGTCGCACTGCCAGAGTTACGGGACTTGTTTGTTGTGAGCCCGCAGTGCTGTACTAAAACAATATGTGATAAGCTCGTGGTCTCAGTGTGTCACGAGGTGGATCACCATGGCGACACGTTGGTGCTGGATAACATGGGTATTTCTTTGAAGGTTCCGCCGGGAGCGGTAAGGTTAGGTGAGATAAAACTGATAGCGCTTGTGTTGAACTGGGACTTGAGTGATAACCCAAACATGGATTTAAGAACTAGTCTCGTAAGTCCGGTTGTGTATGTCGGACCTCATAACCTTAAACTTGAAAAACCTTGCGTTCTTAAGTACCGTCACTGTGCGTTTGATTCTCGGCAGATTCGTGTCTTACGGAGCGAAACGGAATTAACCGAGCGCAAACACTGGACACCGGTGTGCGACAGGGACACGTCCTCCGCCAAATGTTTTTTCAGTCAGGACGAGTGCGAGTTGATCATAGACCGTTTTACGTTGTACACGTGCATTCAGGAGCCACGTGGCGATTGCGCTGGAAAGAAGTGGCTTCAACTGGCAGTGTTTGCTTGTCCGCTGAGGAAGGAACGCAACCATCACCAGGTGAGTCAAGTTAAGTTTTGTCTGGTTAGTCAAGCGTAATCATATAAGCTGATACATTGTTTATGATAGTTTGCGAGACCCTTATAATAAGAACAGGTTGATCCAGTTTTGTTTTATAAAGTTAGCCCAGTGTAATTATAATACCCCAGCTCCTGTCAATACTAACAACGCGTTCCTGTTAATAATGACAGGTTCGAGCGCATTAATAATATCAGGTCAGTCAATTGTTTAAGAAAGGTGTGCAGTGAGAAAAATCTTCCAAACGTCTGTTCAACATGTATTTCTTCAAATATAAAAGTTAGTATAACTTACTCGATCAAATTTAGCAAAACTAATTAAAACTTTGACTGTAATCCGAAATGAAAGAAAATGAGTAAATTTAAGTGTAGTGGGTGTGGGAGTGCGGGCACATCACTCAATCAAAGCCGTGGAGGTTTAATTGTATTTGTTGACGCTGACCAATTAGACATGACGGAAAAGACCTACAGAAAACAATGACAATATTTTACAAACAGAACAAAACAAACGATACTACGAAATATGAATTAAATGAACTTCACATTAATTAAACTAATTCACACACATTTCATAATGCAATAATACACAATGTTCATTAAATGAAACTGTTTAACTCACCAGGTTGGAATAAAACAACGACTATGGCAGTGCCCCAGATAATTATTTGGGAAATAGGGTTTTCACCCATTGATTTTGAAAAATAGGGTGATTTCATTCTTGAAATAGGGTAAACTTAGTTATATAATTGCATACCTTATAATCATTTCTTCTTTCCATCTGTTGAAGCTGCATACTTGTATTGATTCAATAAAACTGTAAACAATTATAATTAACTTTAATAAACAGATGTTTCATAACATCTTTAACCCTTGAAACATTCCATAATATAAACTTTAAACTTAAAAAGAATGTTAACACGAATGATTCGGCATTTATTGGCTCTTGCTTTCTTGGTTCAAAAAGTTTGTGATCGACTGATATTTTGGCGCAACAATCGCGGACGTCTTTCGACCTCTCTTAGACATTTTTATTTCGCATTGTAGTAGAAACTGAAAGAACAGACGCTTTACAAATACATGCACAATGAGCGACGGATTAAATCAGATTGAAAACGCATGTATGTTGTCGTAAACGCTGTAATTAAGTTATGAACTCTAGTCCACAGAGCGTTTAAATAACTTTGACTGATTTCCTGCTCCGTCATCCAGGCGCTTTCTGAATAAAAGCGTCGCCGCGTTTCGAAAATAATTCCAAAGAGAAAATACCGAAAATGAGCAAAGCATTTTCGATCGAAGCTATTGTACGCATCAAATTTGACGAATTTGCGTAAAAGTCAAATTGGTTGCGTTTTCAATACGCATGATATTGTATTTCTTTGCGTTTTTAAACATTTTAATAGGGTGAAAGACGCAGATACGCAGCTTATCTGGGGCACTGCTATGGACTTGCGCCCACTAGACCGTCTTGGCAAATGCACGCGTGGTCAGTAATTTCATAATTAAATCAACAGGTACATTTGAATGACCAATGTAAATCTTGACAGATCAATTATAAATAACGATTGGACATGACCACAATTGCACGAGCTTTCATGGGTGAACGAACACTGCCGAGAGGACGAAATTCACACAAAGAAGTAAATGTATGTTATATGAAAAGGGAGATAACAAATTGACATGTACAACATAAGTATACTTAAGAGTACCCGTAGTACCCAAGCCGACAATGACTAATCGAGCCTTATTAAAGGTGTAGCCAACCCGCTAATGTTTAGAGGTCACAAAGCGATTTGTTTAACTTATTACATAATTTCCATTTGTTGTTTTCGTTTTGTTTTATAATTACGACTTAATACATAATTCAGTAGTTTTGAACAGCCATATAATTTTTATTCGTTGTTTTCGTTGTGTTTTATAATTACGACTTAATACATAATTCAGTAGTTTTGAACAGCCATATAATTTCCATTCGTTGTTTTCGTTGTGTTTTATAATTTCGATCTAATACATAATTCAGTAGTTGTGAACAGCCATGTATTAATGCGATGTATTAATGCGATTCCTACTCAACCGTGACTTTTCATTAAATAACTGATTACGAGACGAGGAAGGTATGATGGAATGCCTTAATATGCATAAAACCTGAACAGGCTATACAGACTTGTATTGCGACACGGTTTTCTGTAAATATAACGTCATCGGCTATTAAAAGTCTGAGCGGAAATCCCATGGTGCTTGCGAAATAATTAATAGTTGCATTAATATGAACTTTTGCCGGAAACGAAAATATCGTCGGCTCCGTGCGAAAATGTCGTAACTAGAAAATCTTAACATTTCAGGAGGAAAAAACTTCAGTGCTTTTTTGAAAGCTGCTGAAATTAGGAAATATTTGTCAAATGGTCATCATTAGCATTGTTTTACGTATTTTTATGTTGGAAACTGCTGTAATTTGCTTTATTTGTAAATATATCGAGATAAGATAGTTTCCCAGAAACAATTAACACAATTCATACGAAACATTAAGATACTCCAGATACGACATTTTTAAGGGGGTATATATGAAGTTTTCCCTCGAGATATGTAATTATCCTTGCTACTTTAATGCGTATTTCCATATATCTATACCTTTATGTTGATATCTGTCAGATTGAATCGTAGATGTATAAAAATACAAACAATCACATTCTTAACCGTTATTTGACATTATTTGATGTCAACATACTCATCACACTGACTGGGAAATCGTAACTGCACAAATGTACATTTTTTGTGTGATAAATTAATCGTCATAGAAATAAAAGAAAACATGTTAATGTTATTTATTTTTAGCAGTGAAACCATATTTATAAAAAAAGCTTTTCGACTATGAGATAAAACATTTTAAAAACATGTCCATCTTTTGCTCGGTACTCTGTTACAATGTGACATTTAACGTAACACATCATGGAACCTCCTAATTTAACAACGTATACTATTCACTAAGGAACGCTGATACCTATCATGGTGTTGTATATTTATGGACCACTCATGTTAAAATAAGCGGCAATAGTCATTCGAGTGCGTGACTGATTAAAAAAGTCGACGGAAGAAAAAGTTACCGTTATAAATCATATAATTCAAAATGAACTTTTAAGCATGCGAATGCTATCGCGTAACAGTCATACATGTCTACAACATGAACTTGTAGACTATCGTCAAATTAAGTAACGCACAAAGATATATTTGGAAATTATCTTAAGTCGCCACAACGTACCTATACAGAATTTGTGCGCTAAAAAGCAGTATGAATAACAAGTAACAACAGCTATTTCAAAATCGTGTTACAACACTCTGTTTATAGAGGTCTAAAATAAAGTGAAAGCATTAAAGTGTTTATAGAGGTCTAAAATAAAGTGAAAGCATTAAAGTGTTTATAGAGGTCTAAAATAAAGTGAAAGCATTAAAGCCACTATCACGCTCACCAATACATACGGCTACTGTATTATGCTATATAAAAACATTCGACAACAAGTAGTACCATACGATGGTTAAGTACAATAGGAAGACCCTAAAAACAAGTAACATTGATGTAAAAACATTATATTACAAGCATTCGGCAAGTTTTAAGCATCTAAATATCTAAATATCGTTCCACGATGTAATCTACTTTCGCTTTCGAGTCAGGATCGGATTCATTCGGGTTGCGTTCATTTGCATAATTTAAACAAGCCATTTTCGCATTCGCTAAGTTCCAGTCACGCAGAATTCATTTCGATTTCATAGAATGATTATTCATGAGAGCTACGTCATGCTTCCGACGCTTACCGTATCCAATCTCGTGTTCGCCCGTAAATGATCGGATATTTCACGGGAGATATAAATGGAATTATTTGTGGCCACAAAAAATAAAATCGAGCATTTTGTATCTCGTTAAATCAATTCGACCAGACAACATCTAACGTTGAAATTTTGCATTTTGCTAAAAGGAACATTGATTTTTTTATGGGTTAGCTTTATTTAACGAAATATTCGATATTTTTGAGCGTGATTGTTACTTTAAGCGATAAAATGGAAAACTGTACTTATTAATTCCAAACTTTTAATTAGCAAAATTAGTACCATTTAGTCGGCTTGCAGAAAGTGAAAACAAAAAAAAGTTCATAACATGAACTGCTTCTTAAAAAAGTTTCTAGATCATAGGAAAATCTATAAAACCTATCGAAAACATGTTTTTTTTCAACCTTGCGCAATCACAAAATACTGTATAGTGTAAAAATAGTTATGTTTAAAAATGAACATGAAACCAAAAATATTGTGGCCATTTTTCAGTCACATGTCATTTATTGAATTTGTAAGAACAACTTAGCTTGTTCTATTTTATTCGTGGGATCAGTGTTTCCACTGTGATATGAAAATCGAACCAAAGATTGCATACACACTAATATTAGCTACTTCTCAGAAAAATATTTTTTTGCAATCTTTATCTGTTTATCACATGAAAGGGCAAAGTACAAATAGTTTAAACATCCGATGTTCTATAAATGGCAATAAAAAAACAATAGATAAAGTCAGATAATAATTCACTTATCTAACATTCACTTCACCTATATGAATGATATCATGTCATAAAATCACCTGGCATGGAAAAACAGGTTAAACGTTAGAACATCCATAGCACATTTTGGGTTATCAACATCATTTATTTTCGAAACATCCTAGGCCAGATTGTTGACTTTGAACATTTACTTCAAACTAAGATACCGGTAGCTACAATATGGGATTGACTTCATCATCTTGGTTTCATATGAAAAGTCTGTGATTTTGCAAACTCTGATTTAAATGTGGCGGGTATGTCACCAGTAATATTACATGGCCAATAAAGGGTCAGTACATGTTATGATAAAATATTTCATGATATTTAAACAATACTAACTAACGATTTTCAGCTCTATTTGAGCACTTGATCACTTATCTAGAAAATAAATAAAAATCTTTGATAACACTTTCAATGACCTAGAACTAATTTAAGATGTGAATAGAAAACCTTTAATTGTTCACAATTGTTCAGATCACAGGCAATAGAGTATATAATGCAGACTGATGCTTGCTGACAAGGAGTTCACCGCTTGTACCGACAGGCTCTTACGTGCCCAAAGACTGAGAATTATCCGACATAGACATTCAATGGGTCAAGCAATTTCCATACACATGTATAAACAAGCCATTTTCTGGGTTCTAATGACCACTGAAATGCTACTTTTATTCTGAGACAAAATATGACAAAAAGTATTTTTCCAGAATTCTAAACACCCTGTGTAAGGATACGTGTAACGCCACAGAGTATAGTTTTCACTTTTGGTATTATGTTTTGCGAATACTCGCCTTTTGAAAAGCAAAATCTCTGCTTAAATCTGATTACCTGAGTTGTTCAAAGAAGTAACCTTGAAAATTTAGTGAATTGCAATTGTATATGATGTTTTTAATCTTATTTTCCCCCCATAAATCTATGTACCAGGGTCATAGTACTTAGTGTTCTTCCTTGAAACAGATTATTTGTATAGGAATACATTGTTATTATTCAGGTTCAAAAGGTAAGTGTTCTCTGAACGCTCACAGATTCTCAAGCAAGAACTTCTGACATAAAGGTTACATGCTGTCAATTTGACAATAAGAACCCATGGAACGTTTAAACCACAGTTTAAATAATGTGATTTTCTATACATTTATACCATTTACAAATGTGTATATATATATATATATATATATATATATATATATATATATATATATATATATATATATATATATATATATATATATATATATATATATATATATATATATATATATATATATATATTATATAAGTATTAAGGTACGGTAATAACTACTTTATTTGCACTTCATTTTTACACTTGTGTCTAGCCTAACGTCTGTTGGTTTGATTTGTTCTTCTTAAAATGACAGCGTCCATTCCACTGAATACCATTCTGTAATTTCTAAGATAAATATGTTTAGTTATTATGCATAATATACATGTTAAGCTTACATGCGCATATGATTGTCTACAGTGTGCCATTTTAACTCAGTAAAGGGCACATTTATTCATAATCTTCATGAAAAGTTGTCAGAAAATGTTTCCCAATGAAATCTCGGTTGATTTCGAAGGCGGTAACGGGCTGTTTAAAAACAGAGCCCCAAGGGAGTTGAGCAGTTTCTAATATATGGTTATATTGAAACATTGTGATGTAACATACAATGCCCAATCTTAATGGAACGTTTTTCAAAATGTTTGTCTCAAGGTTTTCTCTGCCCATGTTTGTGTATGGTTCCAGTCCATTGAAATACTTGGCCACTAGGGGGCGTGGCAGTTTTCTTGGTATGCCTATAGTGAAACCTTCTTAACACTCAATAATTTTTTTGCCAACTATTATGAAACTTTATTATAATTACAACATTTGGTCTTATGATATCTCAACTGAGTACAAATGTGTATGGTCCATTGAAAATGGCAGTATTTCTTATAATACATTTTAGTTAAACGTGTGAACACTCTGAACGTCATTTGTTGAGACTATCTACTGACTGTTTCGCCTGAGATTAAAATGTAGTTCACCAGGTCAAATCACATGGTTATTAATTAAGCGCCTGGTTGGCTAGGAGGTTAGACATTTTCACACGGAAAGCGGGTTTTTATCATCACCATGATATTTTAAAAATCTGTTTTAGCGCCAAAACCTAGTTACGACATTTTCGCACGGAGCCGACGATATGTTTGATGTCATCAGATCTTTTGATATAAAATGACAAAAAACACCTTCACATATTGTTTGAGTGTCAAATACGCTTCGGTGCGTAATGTGAATCAATACTGGTATTGTAATATATATAAGCAGTGCTCTGTGAAAAGGGGGTTTAATGCATGTGCGTAAAGTGTCGTCCCAGATACGCCTTTGCAGTCCGCAATATGCACGTGCGGTCTATATGAGCACGTGCGGTCTATATGAGCACGTACGGTCTATATGAGAACACAGGTATTTCTTTGTATTGGTATTTCAGAACAGTCAATTACATGTTTATGTTCTTTGTATAAAAGCAATATTTTGAAATGCAAGCTGGTTTTACTATATCGCACGCGATTCTGAATACATGGGTATTACTTTGTTTTTTTGACATCGAATGCGCATGCAAAGTCATACACTTAACTTTTCACACAAATAGAATATTTCGGTTTTGTTGAATTTCGGAAACTTTAAAATCCTTTCAAAGTCACATGTAAATGTATGTTATATGAAAAGGGAGATAACAAATTGACATGTACAACATAAGTATACTTAAGAGTACCCGTAGTACCCAAGCCGACAATGACTAATCGAGCCTTATTAAAGGTGTAGCCAACCCGCTAATGTTTAGAGGTCACAAAGCGATTTGTTTAACTTATTACATAATTTCCATTTGTTGTTTTCGTTTTGTTTTATAATTACGACTTAATACATAATCCAGTAGTTTTGAACAGCCATATAATTTTTATTCGTTGTTTTCGTTGTGTTTTATAATTACGACTTAATACATAATTCAGTAGTTTTGAACAGCCATATAATTTCCATTCGTTGTTTTCGTTGTGTTTTATAATTTCGATCTAATACATAATTCAGTAGTTGTGAACAGCCATGTATTAATGCGATGTATTAATGCGATTCCTACTCAACCGTGACTTTTCATTAAATAACTGATGACGAGACGAGGAAGGTATGATGGAATGCCTTAATATGCATAAAACCTGAACAGGCTATACAGACTTGTATTGCGACACGGTTTTCTGTAAATATAACGTCATCGGCTATTAAAAGTCTGAGCGGAAATCCCATGGTGCTTGCGAAATAATTAATAGTTGCATTAACATGAACTTTTGCCGAAAACGAAAAATATCGTCGGCTCCGTGCGAAAATGTCGTAACTAGAAAATCTTAACATTTCAGGAGGAAAAAACTTCAGTACTTTTTTAAAAGCTGCTGAAATTAGGAAATATTTGTCAAATGGTCATCATTTACGTATTTTTATGTTGGAAACTGCTGTAAATTGCTTTGTCTTTAAATATATCGAGATAAGATAGTTTCTCAGAAACAATTAACACAATTCATACGAAACATTAAGATACGCCAGATACGACAATTTTTAAGGGGGTATATATGAAGTTTTCCCTCGAGATATGTAATTATCCTTGCTACTTGAATGCGTATTTCCATATATCTATACCTTTATGTTGATTTCTGTCAGATTGAATCGCAGATGTATACAAATACAAACAATCACACTCTTTACCATTATTTGACATTATTTGATGTCAACATACTCATCACACTGACTGGGAAATCGTTACTGCACAAATGTACATTTTTTTGTGTGATAAATTAATCGTCATAGAAATAAAAGAAAACACGTTAATGTTATTTATTTTTAGAAGTGAAACAATATTTATAAAAAAGCTTTTCGACTATGAGATAAAACATTTTAAAAACATGTCCATCTTTTGCTCGGTACTCTGTTACAATGTGACATTTAACGTAACACATCATGGAAACTACTAATTTAACAACGTATACTATTCACTAAGGAACTCTGATACCTATCATGGTGTTGTATTTTTATGGACCACTAATGTTAAAATAAGCGGCAATAGTCATTCGAGTGCGTGACTGATTAAAAAAGTCGACGGAAGAAAAAGTTACCGTTATAAATCATATAATTCAAAATGAACTTTTAAGCATGCGAATGCTATCGCGTAACAGTCATACATGTATGTCTACAACATGAACTTGTAGACTATCGTCAAATTAAGTAACCCACAAAGATATATTTGGGAATTATCTTAAGTCGCCACAACGTACCTATACAGAATTTGTGCGCTAAAAAGCAGTATGAATAACATCGTGTTACAACACTCTGTTTATAGAGGTCTAAAATAAAGTGAAAGCATTAAAGCCACTATCACGCTCACCAATACATACGGCTACTGTATTATGCTATATAAAAACATTCGACAACAAGTAGTACCATACGATGGTTAAGTACAAAAGGAAGACCCTAAAAACAAGTAACATTGATGTAAAAACGTTATATTACAAGCATTCGGCAAGTTTTAAGCATCTAAATATCTAAATATCGTTCCACGATGTAATCAACTTTCGCTTTCCAGTCAGGATCGGATTCATTCGGGTTGCGTTCATTTGCATAATTTAAACAAGCCATTTTCGCATTCGCTAAGTTCCAGTTACGCAGAATTCATTTCGATTTCATAGAATGATTATTCATGAGAGCTACGTCATGCTTCCGACGCTTACCGTATCCAAATTCGTGTTCGCCCGTAAATGATCGGATATTGCACGGGAGATATAAATGGAATTATTTGTGGCCACAAAAAATAAAATCGAGCATTTTGTATCTCGTTAAATCAATTCTACCAGACAACATCTAACGTTGAAATTTTGCATTTTGCTAAAAGGAACATTGATTTTTTGTATGGGTTAGCTTTATTTAACGAAATATTCGATATTTTTGAGCGTGATTGTTACTTTAAGCGATAAAATGGAAAACTGTACTTATCAATTCCAAACTTTTAATTAGCAAAATTAGTACCATTTAGTCGGCTTGCAGAAAGTGATAACAAAAAAAGTTCATAACATGAACTGCTTCTAAAAAAAGTTTCTAGATCATAGGAAAATCTATAAAACCTATCGAAAACATGTTTTTTTTTTCAACTTTGCGCAATCACAAAATACTGTATAGTGTAATTATAGTTATGTTTAAAAATGAACATGAAACCAAAAATATTGTGGCCATTTTTCAGTCACATGTCATTTATTGAATTTGTAAGAACAACTTAGCTTGTTCTATTTTATTCGTGGGATCAGTGTGTTCACTGTGATATGAAAATCGAACCAAAGATTGCATACACACTAATATTAGCTACTTCTCAGAAAAATATTTTTTTGCAATCTTTATCTGTTTATCACATGTAAGGGCAAAGTACAAATAGTTTAAACATCCGATGTTCTATAAATGGCAATAAAAAACAATAGATAAAGTCAGATAATAGTTCACTTATCTTACATTCACTTCACCTATATGAATGACATCATGTCATAAAATCACCTGGCATGGAAAAACAGGTTAAATGTTAGAACGTCCATAGCACATTTTGGGTTATCAACATAATTTATTTTCGAAACATCCTAGGCCAGATTGTTGACTTTGAACATTTACTTCAAACTAAGATACCGGTAGCTACAATATGGGATTGACTTCATCATCTTGGTTTCATATGAAAAGTCTGTGATTTTGCAAACTCTGATTTAAATGTGGCGGGTATGTCACCAGTAATATTACATGGCCAATAAAGGGCCAGTACATGTTATGATAAAATATTTCATGATATTTAAACAATACTAACTAACGATTTTCAGCTCTATTTGAGCACTTGATCACTTATCTAGAAAATAAATAAAAATCTTTGATAACACTTTCAATGACCTAGAACTGATTTAAAGGGGCCTTTTCACAGATTTTAGCATTTTTTTTAACTTATTCATTAAATGCTTTACATCGATAAATGTAAACATTGGATCGTAAAAGCTCCAGTAAAAAATCAAGAATACAATTAAAAAAAGGAAAAGAACATTGCCCGGACCAGGTTTCGAACCAGTGACCCCTGGAGTGCTGCCAGAGTCTTGAAGTAAAAACGCTTTAGCTTACTGAGCTATTCCGCCGAGTACATATACTATGAGTATTTTATACCTTATATAAGCAATCTTCGTAGTTTCACAAAATTTAACGACAAAAACAGAACTCTCCAAATTATTCAATCGTTTCGCGTTGCAACGCTTTATAATTTTTAGGTTTTAAAATCGTCAAAAGATGCATATAATGGCTATATTAGACCATGGTAAATGTTCAGTATTACTGTTTCCTCACAAATATCATAACTAAAACGAAAATTTGCGAATCTGAAACAACTTTTTTCAATTTTGTCAATTTACCAAAGCGTGAAAAGATCCCTTTAAGATGTGAATAGAAAACCTTTAATTGTTCACAATTGTTCAGATCACAGGCAATAGAGTATATAATGCAGACTGATGCTTGCTGACAAGGAGTTCACCGCTTGTACCGACAGGCTCTTACGTGCCCAAAGACTGAGAATTATCCGACATAGACATTCAATGGGTCAAGCAATTTCCATACATATGTATAAACAAGACATTTTCTGGGTTCTAATGACCTCTGAAATGCTACTTTTATTCTGAGACAAAATATGGCAAAAAGTATTTCTTCCATAATTCTAAACACCCTGTGTAAGGATACGTGTAACGCCAGAGTATAGTTTTCACTTTGGTATTATGTTTTGCGAATACTTGCCTTTTGAAAAGCAAAATCTCTGCTTAAATCTGATTACCTGAGTTGTTCAAAGAAGTTCCATTGAAAATTTAGTGAAATGCAATTGCATAATTATGATGTTTTTAATCTTATTTTCCTCCCATAAATCTATGTACCAGGGTCATAGTACTTAGTGTTCTTCCTTGAAACAGATTATTTGTATAGGAATAAATTGTTATTATTCAGGTTCAAAAGGTAAGTGTTCTCTGAACGCTCACAGATTCTCAAGCAAGAACTCCTGACATAAAGGTTACATGCTGTCAAATTGACAATAAGAACCCATGGAACGTTTAAACCACAGTTTAAATAATGTGATTTTCTATACATTTATACCATTTACATATGTATATATATATATATATATATATATATATATATATATATATATATATATATATATATATATATATATATATATATAATAAAGTATTTAGGTACGGTAATAACTACTTTATTTGCACTTCATTTTTACACTTGTGTCTAGCCTAACGTCTGTTGGTTTGATTTGTTCTTCTTAAAATGACAGCGTCCATTCCACTGAATACCATTCTGTAATTTCTAAGATAAATATGTTTAGTTATTATGCATAATATACATGTTTAGCTTACATGCGCATAACAAAGGTATGGATGAGCTTTTATGATCCCCTTTTGTCTGTTGTGCGCTGTTTGTCTACAATGTGCCATTTTAACTCAGTAAAGGGCACATTTATTCATAATCGTCATGAAAAGTTGTCAGAAAATGTTTCCCAATGAAATCTCGGTTGATTTCGAAGGCGGTAACGGGCTGTTTAAAAACAGAGCCCCAAGGGAGTTGAGCAGTTTCTAATATATGGTTATATTGAAACATTGTGATGTAACATACAATGCCCAATCTTAATGGAACGTTTTTCAAAATGTTTGTCTCAAGGTTTTCTCTGCCCATGTTTGTGTATGGTTCCAGTCCATTGAAATACTTGGCCACCAGGGGGCGTGACAGTTTTCTTGGTATGCCTATAGTGAAACCTTCTTAACACTCAATAATTGTTTTGCCAACTATTATGAAACTTTATTATAATTACAACATTTGGTCTTATGATATCTCAACTGAGTACAAATGTGTATGGTCCATTGAAAATGGCAGTATTTCTTATAATACATTTTAGTTAAACGTGTGAACACTCTGAAGGTCATTTGTTGAGACTATCTACTGACTGTTTCGCCTGAGATTAAAATGTAGTTCACAAGGTCAAATCACATGGTTATTAATTAAGCGCCTGGTTGGCTAGGAGGTTAGACATTTTCACACGGAAAGCGGGTTTTTATCATCACCGTGATATTTTCAAAATCTGTTTTAGCGCCAAAACCTAGTTACGACATTTTCGCACGGAGCCGACGATATGTTTGATGTCATCAGATCTTTTGATATAAAATGACAAAAACACCTTCACATATTGTTTGAGTGTCAAATACGCTTCGTTGCGTAATGTGAATCAATACTGGTATTGTAATAAATATAAGCAGTGCTCTGTGAAAAGGGGGTTTAATGCATGTGCGTAAAGTGTCGTCCCAGATACGCCTTTGCAGTCCGCAATATGCACGTGCGGTCTATATGAGCACGTGCGGTCTATATGAGCACGTACGGTCTATATGAGAACACAGGTATTTCTTTGTATTGGTATTTCAGAACAGTCAATTACATGTTTATGTTCTTTGTATAAAGGCAATATTTTGAAATGCAAGCTGGTTTTACTATATCGCACGCGATTCTGAATACATGGGTATTACTCTGTTTTTTTGACATCGAATGCGCATGCAAAGTCATACACTTAACTTTTCACACAAATAGAATATTTCGGTTTTGTTGAATTTCGGAAACTTTAAAATCCTTTCAAAGTCACATACCGTATCGACTGTATTGATTATTTGAAAGAAAATACAATTTGTCCATAAAACGAATCATCTTTGTTTATAAGAAGATGTTTTCGAAAGTTGTGGTTGCTATTGCCATACTCACACATACGCATGTGAATATTTTGTAATTCGAATCTGAAATCGAAGGTAGTGCCCCTTATGACGTTTTTGTCAGATATCAGATAATACCGTAAGCGTCATACCTAGTTACGCTTATCGAGGACCCACGTACACAGTCGACTATTGTCGTAGTCTTGAAATGCAGTTACTTCGAGTTTATCTTCACGATAAGCAATCAATGTTTTGTTATTGCTTGACTCATTACCCATATTTTAATGGTATTTATGTGCACATGTTCATCTAGTTTGCAAATAATGTAGATTCATTTATATAGATCGAAAAATAAATTTCGCGATTTTACAAACATTGTCTTATTCGTAGACAAGTCAATTCGTGGATTACTGATTTTAGGGTACATCAAATTCTTATTACATGTCTGGGATTCAGTGAAAGCAGAAACACAAGTAACTTAAATTTAAAATAAACACTGAATTACAATTCTTGATCGTTGAACCTTCAAAAGTCAAAGAACTGAAGTCGAACTAATGCGGCCATACACCGCGTTAAGCGTTCTAACGTTATTTCAAAAGCTAATATCCACGAAAGAGAAAATGAAAATGTACAACTCGCTCATTAAAAAAAAGATTCACGTTAAAACATGTTACCAGTGAAAGTGCGATAACTACTGTGTAGGTGGATAAAGCAAGAAACAAAACACTGAGCGTTGTCTGCCTTATATAATTATCCAAAAAATTATTTTACTAGTATTATGAATATGCGCTTTGTTGATTGCATGTGTTTACAATTACCGAATTAAATGTTGGCGGATGCGTATAATTTAACACTCCTTGACGGATATAACATCGTTACTGCAAAATGAAAAAAAATCCGGATTTACCGCAGTAAATGTTTGAACCCAAAATTACACGGCTATCGACGTAACGTTATCACTGGGATAAACTTACCACTGTTCTCGATGTAAAAAAGAGCACACAAATCTCTTTCGTATAAGATCATGTTTTGAAGAAGCGGCTTATCGAGACTTTATTTCGTTTTTTTGGTAATATTATGTCACTGAATACACTTACTTTTATTTGCTCTATCGTAAACTCGGAACACTCATCTACTCGCAAAGACTCGTTATTAAACATGTATAAGCCCCTTGATATTAACATAATTTAATTCCTATCAAATTAACGTTATGTTCTAAACCATGTGTATGTAACGTAATAGGTTCATCGTATTTGATTTTTCAATGTTTGCATCTTTCTGTTGAAAATAATACCTGGTCAAGCTGGTCACCATTGTCTTGTATGTCAGTACATTAGTTTTCTAGATCAAATCTATGTACTCTGTACTGATCTCGAAATAAACACTTGTCTTAACCAATAGAAGTAATCCACGAAATCTCGTTTCAGATTCGCGTCTACTTCCTGAACAAGACGAATTGCGCCCTACAGTGGGCAATCCAGAACGAGGCGAAGTTTGGCGGGAAACTCGTGTGTCCGGAGAAGGTGTTCTTGTTCGACGGCAACGAACACGACATGTTCACCCTAACACAGTAAGACGCCGAACGTCTATTTTAATGTTACATCTCTTTTACATCGGCAATGTCTCTTGAAAACCGGCTACATTTTTTTGAGTCGTATTCTGAGAAAAATTGGCATAATGCATGTGCGTATAATGACGTCCCAGATTAGCCTGTGCAGTCCGCACAGGCTAATCAGGGACGACTCTCTTCCCGCCTTAATTGGATTTTATCTTAGAAGAGACTTCAATTAAACGAAAAATGTCATACAAGCGGAAAGTGTCGTTCCTGAATAGCCTGTTCGGACTGCACAGGCTAATCTGGGACGACACTTTACGCACATGCATTATGCCCAGTTTTCTCAAGACACGACTCTTTTCATCCCGATTTCGTTGACTTGAAAAGTTTGTTACGACGTGTTTTTTAAGTCACATGATCATGACATATACAGATCACTAACACTATCCATGGGGCATTTTAGTTCAAACCCATTTATCGTACGTCGACCTTGGCATTTTGAAACGCTATCTAGTCTGTTTCCTGGGTGCTACCAATATTTGGTGTCTTTGGTGAAGATCTAAAGAACGTTCCCACAGTAGGTATCGAACCGGTAGCCTCTCGGTCCACACGCAAACGCCTGTTCCTCTGCGCCACGACGACCTCGATAAGCCATGAGGCATTTTATTGAACTTACATTCAGGATCCAATCTGCTTAACCCTTTCAGTGCGGGAACCGAATTTTGAAAGCCTTTGCAAACAGTTTGGATCCAGATGAGACGCCACATAACGTGGCGTTTCATCAGGATCCAAACAGTTTGCTATTCTGATAATATTCTTTGAAAAAAATCGAAGAAAATGCTAATTTTAGAAATTCAGCAGACGACATTTTAGCAGACGACAAATTTCCCAGCATGCAAAAGGTTAAAAAGGCATGATCTTACTTCCGATATTAAGAAATACAACCTAGTATTAATTTTTCAAATAATGGCATTTATAACAAAACTCTTTTATAATATATCATACACATGCGTGTGGTTCTTATATGTACGATATACAGTTTATGTATAATACTAGTATATGTTATTTGCTTTAATATCCATGTATGCATACTCCTCCCACCAACCCCAAAGTGCCTTCATAATTTGTTGAGTAACGCCACGTTCATGTGCTGTTTATCGTTACTCAGATACGTGTCCGAGGGATGGGAGATTCTCGAAGCGGACAACGAGCAGAAGATTCCTTTTCTGCACATCTGGCATGGCCATTGTCCCCATAGCACCATTTGTTACCGCCGGAAACCAACCGCAGACCAATCAGTAGTGCGAAGGCCCGCGCCGATAGTCATGGAGATCAACTTAAATCTACTTACCTATCAGGAAACGCTGAAAGAGTGCTCGGAGAAACTGTACGTGCAAGTTTTCGAGGATGACCTAACGCCTAAGACGGAACGCGAACCCGTCTGTTGCAAACACCCGGATATTGACATTATTGTTAACCACTACGGCGTTAGCGGCTACGTCACTGACCGGACGCCCCCTGATTCGCATGAGGCTACGTCGCCGTCTCCTCCTGTCGACGTGTTGAGGACTTCGAACGACAGCGACCGCAGCAAGGTTAAAATAGTCGTGAACACTCATGCGCAGGGTACTCGTAATTCACCGCCTCTCACATGCGATGAAATGAGTTCCAAGAGAAAACTGCCTCACGAGGTTCGTAAAAAACTGATGCTTATGCTGGACCCGTTAAAGGGTCCATGCGGCACTGATTGGCGTGACCTTGCAAGTGCCTTTGACCTTGACGGCTCCATTGAATACCTGCAGCATAAGTCTAGAAGCCCCACCGAAAGCCTCCTGGATGTGTTCGAACAGAAGAACATGTCGGTCTGGCAACTCCGCGAAATTTTGCGTACCATAGGCAGAATTGACTGTTCCGCAGAGCTCGATAGTCTTATAAACGCCGAAACCATGCAGATCCGAAGGCGTCCGATGGAGAACACGTGCACCGGAAGCGGAATTCATGCGCATGCGCGCCTACAATCCGAAGAATCTTCATGGACGGAGAGCTCGTATCTTGGCAACTATTCGGAACGCTTTGGACATAATTCTTCATCTAGTGAGGGGCTTGCTAGTGTCCGAAATACGGATTTATGTACAGATACCTACGCAAAAGATTTCAGTAATAATTAGTTAACATATCATATAAATAATACATGAGTTCATAGTTACAGACACAATTGTCAAGTCAATTAAGACAAGCTATAGAAAATATTTCTGATTGTGATGTCATGAAAACTCCTTTAACGTTTAAACTTACAGGTAGATAACGGAAAAGCACTGTCACTTTTGTAAGATACCATTGTTTTACTACAAAGTGAACCGTTTTGCTCTAATTTTTACAAACATTGACAGTGTAATAATGTAATTTAGATTATATACAGTGTAAAGAATGCAGGTCAGCATTAACGGCATTGAAGGCGTTTTGGTGCTATTTTACTTGCATATTTGTACTTAGACTGTTACAGTTTCTTATTTCGTTGTTTTCGTGTATTATGTTAACATTATGAAATGATCTACTTAAATAATTGACTGCATTGGTCTACACAAAGTGATCTGCTTTAGAATTCTGAGTGATAATTGTTTAAACAATAATGCTAAAAAAGCATCATAATTGATTTATACTGTCTATACTATTATACTTTCATTTTATTCACGATTCAACTAGTATATAGAGCATTCCTTTGATTTTTGTTATTTAACGTTTAATATCGGTCTGAAGATGTATGATTGTGTAATGTACACGGAAAACGTTCAGTAGCTCTCATTTATATATGTGTAATATTTCCGAAGGTTTAACATGTAGCGTCGAGCATCGTGAGTACAACAAATGTCATATATGCAAATCGAGGGTATAACAAACTAGTCTGTTATAACGATAACCGTTTTATGTATTTTAGGCTGCTATATTTTTTACACAGCGTAAGCAGGGAGCAGGATCAAAATGTATTGTTCCGAAAACCCGTTGAGGCTGTTACCTCCTCTATTTGTTCATAATTACGGATGCATTCACCTGTGAGCGTCCTTTCTGATAATAACGTAACAGTCATTTACGTGTTTAATGATCACTGCACTTGCTATCATAATTGTACTGAAATGTGCACCCCACCCCCATCGTATTACACACTTGTTCCAAAGTGAGTCTTGTTCTGTGAAAATGGGGTTTAAAGTATGTGCGTAGAGTGTCGTTCCAGATTAGCTTACGCAGTCCGCACAGGCTAATCAGGGACGACACTTTCCGCTTTTATGATATTTTCTGTTAAAAAGAAAGGATCTTTTTAGCAAAAATCTAGTTTAGGCGGAAAGTGTTGTCCCTGATTAGCTAATCTGGGACCACACTTTACGCACATGCATTATGCCCAGTTTTCTCAGAACGCGACTTAAATTATCTCCATACACGTTCATTAATTGCCTAAATATGCAACGCGTCATCGACGTATGTTATGACTGTATAGTCATAACCTCTTGATACAGTTTTGTTATTTTTTCATATTTTTGTTTATATAATTAATTCACGTGAATAGTTGATATATATCTGATGCAAGAAGATTTGTTATTCAAAATGTATATAATAATTATAGATAAATAATTTTCGTCAATTTATGTCATGTCTATTCTTTTGAAAACATGCTAATTGTTTTTGGATTTTGCTTTATGTCCTGCTCGCGCGAACAGGTATGTAGATACATATTGAATAAAGTTGTTCTGCATGTGTATGCCTCGAATGGAGGATAAAGCAATTGTATTGTCCGTTCGTCGGTCCGCCCTCTTCTTGTGGGAAGCATTACTTAAGAACTATTCCAGAGTTTCGAATGAAACTTTATGATAGATGGCTTTATGGGAGCTGCGGAATACGATGACCATAACTACAATTTACAGTTTAGAGTTAACATGATAATAAACTTTGCGAGGGGTTGAACTGTATGCCACACCTCTTTCTTTGATATTTTTGGAGTTACTGTCGTTTGCTTAACATTTTGCCTAGCATGATTATTATTATCAAATTTAATATAGTGAAATCTCATTCATTAATATAGGAAATCGAGATGAATAACTAAGTTCAAACGCGTATCTGATTCGTCTGTGACAAAGAGGCTGTTTTCATGTTATTCTTCCATTTTGAAGTATTACTCAGTTTTGAACGTAGTCCTATAATAATGTGAGTCATATTCTGAGAAAACTGAGCATAATGCATGTGCGTAAAGTGTCGCCCCAGATTAGCCTGTGCAGTCCACACAAGCTAATAAGGGACGACACTTTCCGCCTAAACTGGATTTTCGGAAAGGCGGGACTTCCTTGAAACTAAAAATACCATAACAGTGCAAAGTGTCGTCCCTGATTTGCCTGTGCGGACTTCACAGGCTAATCTGGGACGAAACTTTATGACAATGCAGTATGCCCACTTTTCTCAAATCGCCACTTAGATAACGATAACGACCGCTGCCAGGCGGTCACAATACACATATAAGAAGTCCATTTCAGTTTTTCAGAGTTATTGTTCTTGTTGATTTTTCAATTAAACAATAAAACATGTCTGTTACGTTGAATGTCTATATCACAATTGTTAATAAAATAAATACTTTGGGGATCCAGTTTCAACAAATGGAATGGTCTTTGAAGTATTTTAAAATAAACATTTCAGGTATTTTGAAACTTGTAAGTACATATAAATAAGTTTACGTTTATAGTCATTTCGTCATCTTGCATTAAACAATTCGTTAAATATTTGTCTTTCATATATCATCGTTGTTCATTCACATATTGCTGTTTACTTTCATGTGATTTACAATGAAATGTTTGATAGGGTATCTCCGCTCATGTTATTTAAATCCATATGACTTGCTGGTTAAGTTGTTTCGTGATTTAACTTTATTGAGAATATATGTATTATATTGTACCATTAAAATAGTAAACAATACTCTTTCATTTTGTTATTTTTAAAGTTATTGTTTCCTCTGTTTTACGTCAGACATGATCATGGATAATAATTAAGTATGACCGTAGTTTCTGCATGTCTTTGTATTATTTGATAATATTCTTACATATATCAACATTTGCTGCCCAACAGTTTTATTTTTTCAAGCTATTTGCAGATTCTGTAAATTATAACTTTCTAATTTTTGGATATCTTTCCTCGGAAAAATGATAAAACGTGTCAAGCCGTTAAAGTCTTTAAACAACTCCATTCCTTATTAACAAATATGTTGGTATAAACAAAGTCACGAAGCCCTTAAAATATAATGGCTAACATTAGTTTGATGTGTTTTTAAACAAAAAAAGTGAAACTAATTTCCGTTTATGTCGCTGAAAATAAAGAAAATAAAGTTCCATTATGAGAGATTTATCTGTTTAACTGTTGAGTGTGCACATGTATTATCAATATATGGCGTTTATTAAAAAATCACCCAAAGGAATTGAGTTGTCAACCAGACGATTTCAGAAATGTCCATCCCGTGCATTTTATAATGCCTCAAGAGCACAATTTTAGTGGAAACGCTGACTCAATGATATTTAGTGTTAGTGTTACTGGTATCAGACAACGCAAAAGATCAACGCCAACTTTCTTTAACATCAGGCAATCATCGTTATCACAATTTAGCCCGGTCAACAATACGGATAATGTGCTTCTTTTTTTCACGTTTTATGATTCTTTAGGTCTTCTCTGTGCCAGGAGCCACTTTTTGTAGGAATTTCTTTATAAGAACATGTAGAGTAAACATACATATATCTGGGTCTGAGTTAATAAAACTCGCTGATAAATGACTAATCATTTCACAAGTTTGGTCAATGCCCTTTATCATGTTTATGCATCAATATATACAAATACGGTTAAGATGACTGTATTTTTTCCGAACTGGAATCGGTTTAATAAAAGCATACCTCAGTTGTAAACTGGTATCGACCGTTTTCGGTTAGTGTCACTCGTTGTTTCGCATAGTCGACCTCTGAATAACAAGGGCGAGAACTCGATACGACGGAGCAAACACGTATTGTGAGTAAGAAGCTGGATTTGTCTGTCATTGGCGTGTTGAGGAAAGGGAATTTGATATTTAAGCTCATCACGTTAACTTCATGCATAACACATTTCATTAAATCGATTCAATCAATTAAATGTTGTATTGATAACTTTATATTTTATATATGATCGCTTTTAAGTTAATTTAAAATTGTTACGGTTGCACATCTTTTAATTTGAATTTGCTCTTGATTTGGCTTTCAACAGGTGAAACTAGTAAAATGATATTTGTTTAAGACTATTTTCTATAAGTATGTCAACAATTGTGTATAAATTTTATGACGTAACGTATTTAATATCATATACTTTATATCGACAATTAATAGTAAAATATTTTCAAAGAATTGATTTTTTAGAAGTGTTTTGAATATCAATGGAATGAATCATACATGAAAAACATTGGGCATGTTTTTTTAATGATAACCAAATGTAACTGAAAAATGTCATAAAAGAAACTTCTCGTCAATACGAAATGCAAAATGATATTCCTTAACTGCTTGCTTTTGCTCTAATCGGAATACAATGCTAGCCTCATACAGGCTGTTTGCCTGAGAGTTGGTTTGTCATTGGTACTGCTTGTTATTGCTTAAGCTATTGTTGTTGCAGTTCGTTTTCGTACCTCGAAATCACCCAGTGATCAACAACATGAGTAGGTTGAATGGCGTAATGGACATCCAGTATATGTACTTGTGTTTATACACAATTTGTGTATGAACATCACACCTCAATCATCAAAAGCCAAAAAAAGGCGAAATTAGGATACAGACACGGATGTTATACCCATTTGTTTGTGAAGAAGGATACCAGTGATGCACATTGTTCATGATAGAAAATTTACTTTAAATATGGTCTACCCCAATTTTGAACACATTTTTTACGAGAAGCATATCACAGCTTTCGCCATTTTATTGTGAAAACATATGCAAAAAGTGATGCAGACTTTACTTATCACATTATCTTCACTAGTCTTAAAGATGACCGAGAGTTTCTTTTTCATCCAATCGTATGTTTAAATCCGCAGTTTTTGTCAACATTAAACCTTAAGTTTAATCTAAGCATAATAAAGTCATTATCAATGGAGCAATTATCATATATTTATAAATTAAAATAATTGTTCATTAACGGTAAACATAATTTTGCAACACATTTTCGACTATTTTCAACAGTTTTGTAATTACTTAATTACAGTTTAACCCAATTTGCATGCAAACGTGAACAATATACCACATCATGTACAGTAATGTCTAACGAAAAACAAACTAACTTAAACGCATTGTGTTATTCATAAGCAATTGTGGGTTCTGACTCATCTTAAAACAATGTTGAAAAATAGGCAGTTTGTTCATTGACCAGATGTGTCATACAATTTATCAAAACAAGTACTAGCTTCTCCTCTACAAAAGTAATTCTAAAATATATTCCATTACATTTACCCATGCTTGAACATAAAATAGCACTCATCCCTATACAGATGCGGACGCATTTGAACGGTATTAGTTAGATACACATATACAATTTACCTATAACAATAGAATTATATCATCTCTTTATCGGTAAAAAATTTAGGTCTGCATGACCATCTGGATTTATGATTTTCTTATGAGTTATCGAAATATTGAGTTCTTCTTGTATATTCCTCTTTGCTATACCGGAACATTAAGCTCAACTAACACCACTGTCGATCGTTAAATTAATCTTTGTGAACAAGGACGGGTGTGGTCATTTGCATACTTTTTTAGAGTGATGTGTTGGTTTCGGATGTTAACTTTGTAGAACTATTTTGGCTTAGAAATACTTATCCCAACCTCCGCGCAGAAATTCAACTGGAACCAGCATAGCTGGATCAAATCCCCGCCTTCATAACGAACCACGTGATGATAGCCTAGCCACGTTGTACAATAATGTTACCGTTGTTATTTTTTATTATATTTTTAATTAAGTTTTTAGTTTTTATCAATTTTGAACTATAACTTATACACGATTTTCAAAATATAAAAGAAAATCATACCACTTTCCATAATATAATACTTAAACAAAAATTAAAATCCTACCAAATCTGGTAGGATTTTCCTGTGATGGCAGAGACTGTTTGTGAGAGAAAGGAACGACAACTCTGCGTGGAGATTGGAGTAATCCATGCTTGCCGATCACCTGACTACCGTAGGAATACTCTCGAGAGCCACACTGCTTTGTGCGCAACAAAAACAAATACAAACAACCGAACGCTAAAACTTGCCATAACATGTGCAAAAGATCATTAAAACTGATTTTCTAAAGAATATGCAACACGACGAATGAAGCGATTGCAGGTAGAGTAGTCGTGATATCAAGAATGTTTCTCTGTTTTGATTGTCTCCCATGTTGAATAAGATTGAAAGCAGAAAAACAGGGGAAGTCACCGGACAATTTCCATCTCGAAACCTTTACTGAACTGAAATAAATAAGAAGTACGTCTTTCATAAATCTCACATAAAGAGTAATAAAGAGTTATATGACAAGTTCGATGACAAAGATCTTTTTTTTAAAACTTACCTGACGCTTTCGATGTTACATGTTTGCATGCTAAAACGAATTTGTTAGAACGGCCGTCCGTAACCACCACACAGCCCTAGTACAAGTGGGAGACAGAAAGAAAGACCTGAAATAAGAAAACAAACAAATATGTATATGTAATAAGGACATGATAAACATAATTTGGCGAAATGCGTGTCAAGAAAAGTATCATGTATTTTGTATTTGCGCGTAAGAAAAGAGCTCATAATATTGTTCACATATGATAACATTTGCTTTTTTTACAGTCCTACGTTTTTAACGTAATGACATTTCTGGTGTTTACAGATATCAATGACATACAACATAGTAAGGAAATGTTGCAAGGCGTGCTTTTTATTTCGTTTAAAATGTTGTTCTCGCTAAGTTTTTCGTTTTATTAACTTTCTACTAACATATGAAGACTAAAACTTATCGGCCAAATAATATCATTGGGTGCGTAACAAGTACTGCAGTATACTAAATAAAAACGTTTCGGTGATAGTTGTGTTGTAAAAATACAAGAAACCATTGGAGATTTACAGTAAACCATGCAGAAACAGCTACTGAATTGGATCCATTGTTAATAATTGAATGTTACATAATTCTCCCGTCCAAAGATACTTCTTTGAAAATATAGTCACTTAATAAATGATAATCGAAACATTACTCGTATATCTATAACAGTCAACCGATTTAAGAAAAGAAACAAAACACGATTATAAGTACGTACACTTCATTGCTTTTAATCCCACCGAAAAGCTGCCGTTCTCATTCTCTGAAATAATTCATAATATACAAAATATGAATCGCACTCTGTCAAAACGAGGCTAAAGGCGCGTGCGTAAATAGACGTCCAAAATTGATTCCTAATAATGCATGACAAACACACAATCCGAAATAAGTTTTGGATTCGTTCGATGCTAAAAAATGTTTAACTGTTACATATAAATCCTCCACGACGGAATTGTTGTCCCTAAAATACAGAGAGTCTAGCTCAAACTGTGCTTCGTCACAGAAATTACGTCACATGAGATACGTCATAAATTGCGTGTTCATACGTCATACATTGCGTGTTCATACGTCATACATTGCGTGTTCATACGTAATACATTGCGTGTTCAATTGAATGAAAATTATAGTACGGAAAGCGGGTTCTGTAACAAAAAGTGCAGTTAATGGGGATAAAGTATTAAAGACGTTGATATTATCGTTGCTTGAGGGCCACAAGTGATAATTGGGCCTGGAGTGAATAATCGCCCTCAGGCCTACGGCCTTCGGGGCGCTTATTCACTCTGCGGACCGATTATCACTTCTGGCCCTCAATCAATGAGGTATTTAGACAATAACACACGGCAGGGCTGGGCCGGACGTCTATAATCGGCCCGCTGCCGACATAACGGCCCGAGGGCCTTTGGCTCGAGGGTCATTATGCGGCTATGGCCGATTTTAGACGCCCGGCCCTGCTCTGCCGTGTGTTATCGTTTATACCACATAACATACTATTTAAGTCCTCTACTAAAATTTAAACAGAAACAGCCTTCCGTACGTTTATTTTCATTCAATTGATTACGCAATTGATGACGTACCTCATGTGACGTAATTTTAATGACGAAACTACCTAGACTCTCTGGGACATTTCGGAACATTTCGGTATTTAAACGCACTTGCTCATATTCACCAATCCATTCTTAGACTAAATAAGAAAATAAAAGAATATCGAATAGTCTGAGACTCGATACAAATGCTTGCACAATTGCATACATACTGGCGTAATATGGTGAATGAAGACTTATATGTTTGTAGGTGTTAACTGCCATGCTAGACTTAACAACTATAAAGTAATTGTAGAACATTAAAATTTGATGAATATTCTTTTTTAGACTTAAGTGTAAGAATCTGTTGGTGAATACAGGCCATTGTTAAACGCCGACAAAACACCAACCATTACACAAACTCTTGTTTACATATGTGCATCTATGTATCACCAAGACATGTACAAACATTTTTTGCGAGAATTTATAGATCATAGCAGGGTACAATTCTGTTAAATAACACATGAATTGTAAACGTGTGATATTTTAACCGACTTGACAATTGTGATGTGATTAAAAATGATCAAAATTTACACCCCACCACGAAACGAAAATCCCCGCTCCTCCCGCCCCCCCCCCCCCCAAAAAAAAATACATGTATTTCAATAAACGTTTACTGCTATAAAATGTAATAGAAGTATACCCACAGTGTCATTTTAAATGGAAATTAAAAATAAATCTAAAAATTATTTTAATTTCCACACCAACTAAATAGTAAGCTATAGTTGAACAACATACAGAGCTTATGTACTTACTTTTGTGGCATTGCTCGCCCGTCCATTCAATCTGACATTCACACCGGAACTGACCTACATCGGAAAAGCAAGTTCCATTATTCTGGCAGGGGTTTGATGCACAGTTGTTGACAACTGCTGACGGTGCCGTGGATGTTGACGGTGCCGTGGATGTCGACGGTGCCGTGGATGTCACAGTTGATGTGGATTCGGTGGATGTGGCTGAATTCAGGAGCCTTCATTGTATTTGTATAAGCAACAAATATATCAATTTAAGAAAAACCTTGTACGAACAGACTAGTTAACGTTGAAAAGAATTGTTTATATAACTTTCATACGATATGATACATTCACAGTGAAAATATGTTAAGAAAGAATACATTGTTATTATATATTATCACATGCTATACCCTGTTTTCCATGTAATACAACCATTTCATATTTTTTTATATTACATAGGTGTAATACAACATTTTTAAGCGTTTCCATTTGCTTAGTTTTCGTTTATTGACCAATCGCATTTTGTTATTTTGCTGAAATGACGTTGCAACATCAAATGACGTCCCGAAATGTAAACACCATTCGGGATTTATCATTATGTTTGCGTAACGTTAAATATTTATTTGATTTGCTCATTTAAAAGCATGTGATAAAAAAGATCTGACACTCGATGTCATATCATACCATATTTTATTAAACTCCTTCAGGAAATTCGTTAGTAAGCTCGCCAAAGGCTCGCTAACTGACAAAATTCCTGAACTCGTTTAATAAAATATGGTATGATATGACAAGTCGTGCCAGATCCTATATTTATGTACGATTCAATTATTTAAATTTTAACATGCAAATGTTCATCCAAACATTTATGATATTCGAAACTTACTTGGTAAACCAATAACGGTCACGTTGAAAGTGTCATTAATACTTTCTATGTCGTCTGATACTCTGAAACAAAAGTAAGCAACACATGAAAGAAAATTGTTCACAGACTTTTCTGTTTTTGAAAATAATTATGAAATGTTTCAACCAATAAATCAGTAATATTTTAAATAATCTTATCTAATTATAAAATCAAACAAAGTGTATTTATAATTAGTGCCCACCCACCCAAATTCGGACTACTATAAGCAAAATCTGATTGTTAACAATACATCATTCAGACTTAAGATATGAATACATCATTTACATTTATATTTTATTTGTCAGAAATATATTTTTGCATTATTTAGTCCGGATTGTTTACTCCTTTTTTTAAGATATGGTTTTCACTTATTTCAAATACATGACATATAAAGAATAACACTTGCCATTTGACCAAACGGTCCCTTTTACCTCTTCTATGGATGAGCAGATACGTAAAGCCCAGCGCATTTTACTGGACACAAAGGCATGACTACTCGTCATATGAGTGGTGTTCTGAGAAAACTGGGCTTAATGCATGTGCGTTAAGTGTCATCCCAAATTAGCCTGTGCAGTCCGCACAGGCTAATTAGGGACGACACTTTCCGCCTAAATTGGACTTTTGCTTAGAAAAGTCTTCATTTGAACGAAAAATGTCATAAAAGCGGAGAGTGTCGTCCCTGATTAGCCTGTGCGGACTGCACAGGCTAATACTGGGATGACAAATTACGCACATGCATTAAGCCCAGTTTTCTCAGAACAAGGCTCATCTGTTTTGAAGCAACGTCTTACCTTACACTTAGTGTGTAAGTCACGTGACCTTTGGTTCTGAGGGCACTGTCATTACACATTACTCTTTCCCCTTTCAGTGTAAACTGTCCGTCCGGAGTCTGACTCACCAAGCTGTTCAAAGAAACGTATTAAAATGTGTTCACATAGGTTGAACAAAAGGTGGCTTAGAGTGACATACGATATATATTTTTGTGTTCTGAGAAAACTGGGCATAATGCATGTGCGTAATGTTTCGTCCCAAATTAGCCTGTGCAGTCCGCACAGGCTAATCAGGGACGACACTTCCCGCTTGTATGGTATTTTTAGTTTCAATGAAGTCCCTCGATACCGAAAATCAAGTTTAGGCGGAAAGTGTCGTCCCTGATTAGCCTGTGCGGACTGCTCAGGCTAATCTGGGACGACACTTAACGCACATGATTTATGCCCAGTTTTCTCAAAACACGACTCATATTTTTGTTTCGTGCGAACGACTAAAAACATTGTTATAACCACCTAGTAAATCGTGGAAATGACATCACTGAGTCGTGTAAGTGGTTATGGTTTTGTAAATCTCTAAACAAATGTCGTTAAGGTTTGTATTACCAATACCAAAACCATGGTTGTATTTGATAAGAATGTGAATGTACATGCATGAGAACAATACCTAAATGAGACTTATAACTTAGTCTATTGATAACCTGTGCGTTTTGCCTGTACACTAGACTGGCAACTTTGGAAAATCCATGTCCTTGAGTTGAACGTGAGCATTTTGTTGCACACCGCGTTCTTTATCGCAATCCTAACTTTATATTACAAATATCGATCGGACCGAAAACAATCGACTCTCGGGTATGCGTCAAAAGTTTTACCTGTAATTTAGGGTTCCTTCAGGGTCGGAAACTGGGTCGGAAACTAACAGCGAAACTATTGAGTTGAAGCATGGTTCGTTGTCATTTAAATTGACTTGAAGCGATTTGTCTGAAGGTCGACCATTCCAGCGCAGTGCTAATACCATCCGGTTGTCAAAACCTAAATAAAAAAGTAATTGACAATATAACTAAACGCCGAAAATTGTTTGTAAATGTTTTCCCGCGTCATTATTTAACAATACAAAAGAATTGACGCACAGATAAATACATAATTTAAAAAATTAGAATCCATTTTTTAAAATAATTATAAAAAGCAATATTGAATAGTAATAAGTGATCCAAGTACACGTCATATAATTCAGTTAACATTCTATTTTCAGTATATTAATAATTTAAACATGTCAAATGGGCACGCTGTTTTCCATTATAAGAAAGGGATTCTTCATTGTATTTCCCAGGCTTTAAGACAACAATTGTTAAAATCTCGTCAGCCACGAGAAAGTTCTGACCGCATACAAACATGAACCCTCACTATAGTTATATCGGAATATGAACACACTATATGTGTCGACTGAGACATTAAGGCGAGCTAAAGTTTTACGTTTCCGTTGTTTTGTTCGCTGCCCGCGATACGTTTTGTTGATATTATGATAATTTGTCCGAATTTAGGGCGAAATTCCATAAGGAACAACAAAGGTATTGACCAGCCACCATAATGTGATGTCACTATAGCCAAACAAAGAACATGAAGACTTCCAACTTTCCGCGGTAACCATGACCTTGAAGCGAGCGACAGTTTTGTTTATTGAAAACGTCGTCTTCAAATTTGGTCATGTGAACCAATGTTATTCCCATTATTGCACAACAAAGACACTAGCATGTACATTCCCAATATTTATATGATGATATGCGTACGGTTGTTCGACGCGATACGTTGTCTATAAAGGATGATAACTTGTGCTAACTGATTTAGGGAATAATGAACGACATAACTATAGGCAGGACACAACACCTAACACACCACACACACTAATACACTAGCACATTCACACGAATGCCTGCACAGACAAAGGTAACACTAAATACCGGTTTGCCATGGCGGAGACGTACTCGTAAGTATTTTAAATAGTTATTTCTTTATATTTTTAGTAACAGGACTTTTTATACGCGTATTTTAGGTTTCGTTAATATTTGAAATATCATTCATATAGCACAATTGTTGGCAATTTTTGTTATCGCAATACGACCCATGTATTTATAATAATCAAGTATTTATTATACCCTCACATACTGGAAATAAAGAAAAACTCTTACCAAACATGAATATGCATGGCCACAAAAGACGATAGTCCATTGTTCTTGATATGAAATGTAAAAGTGTGCACATTTAAGTATTCCGAATTAATTTTTGTGTGAGTCTAACAAAATAGCACACGTGGCTTAAATAAAAACAAATGCATTATGCTTGTACAACAAAAATAAAAAAGTATAAATGGCAAAACGTGCTATAAATTATCATATTAATACGCTTTTTACAGTAATTTATCTAATCTAACCTTTTCGAATTTTCGAAATTTTGAGTAAATGCAATCTCAAGCGATCATTATTTTTTTGGTTTTCGATAACATATTTATTTTATGCAGACAGCTATAGTTTTCCATTTGTGCGTATATATTAACTTAATTTAAATAACACATTTATTTAATGCACACGTCTATATTTTTTTCCTCGTTTGCGTTGTATTTAATATAATATTCAATCGTTATTGTCAACTTATTTAATACATTTAACCGACAATAACGAAACTACAACTAAAATTTTTATAATTCATAAGGTGACTTTGAATTAAACAAAGCCTTTGTTGAAATTTTTAACGTTTGTGTTGGCGTATTTGCTATCAATGGAAAGTGTTAAATTATTTACATATGACGCAGGTCTGTAAGATAATTAACCGTTTTAAACTCGAACATAACAGTGTGCATGTTTATGACATTGGAAAACAACATGAAATTCCTATTCACTAAGACCAGATTCTCAAAGTCGGTTAAGGATATCGTCACTTAAGTTGAATATAAGGGAAATTTTCATATCTAATTTACAAAAAAAGAAATCCCATGTTTTCTGCTTACTAAAGAGTACATTAGTAACCAAATTATCAATAATGACTTATATTAAACATTTAATGTAAAAAAGCCTAAACATGAAACAGCCAGATTTTTTTTATGGATTTAAGAATGTTCAATAGTTTTACTCTGATTGAATACGGGCTATGACCTTACATTATTTTACAGCTGTTTAGATATGTATTGCCTGATGTTCTTCCCCATGAAAATTGAACTGTGAGCACAAAGACAAGGACAACATTGCGTTTTCGTTTTTATACGTATAGTAAAATATCAATGTAGTAGGATGATAAATGGCATAAACATACAAAGAAAGGGAAATGAGTACACCCATTTGAGGAATGGTTTATAAAGTCATCTGGGAGATATTTAAATTGGAAGTTGGTACCTATCATGATATTAGACTCCACCCCACCCCAAACAATTAAAATGTGTTTGTTTTAACCTTGTTTCTCTCTTTCTTCATTAAACATAAGATAACATCTTGAGACAACACGTGTGTTCACCTGTCTGATGTTACAAAGTTCTAATGTTATAAAAACACATTTACATAAAACATTTTGTTTACTGCAAACAAACCGTCAAAACCTCCAAACAGATAACTCTGTTTACCTCACGTGCAGAAAACAGCTACACAGTTGTCGTTGGTATGTTATGTCCCTTTTTTCATGCAAAATCATGATCTTTTAATGATATTATAATAGCGTAATTTGGTTTGGTTTGTGTCAGTCGCCATTTTAATTAGTCCCATTTAGGTTTTAGCTGTCAAGAACACAGCCTTATCTAGCTAGCTTTGTTTAACAATCAATTTGACATTTGTTTGCTAAAATTAGTCAGGGGAATTAATTATACAACAATACATTATGAATTTTCCACCCCCTAAAATTCCCCACACTCATAGAGTGTCATAGGAATGATTCGGTTCTACATGGAAATGGGCGTTTGGAGAATGACCACAACCGAAGCAGCATGGGAAGAGGCGAAACAAGTCTACATAACGTTCTACCATGACGCAGAGTTCTGTGTTTCTTTGAACACCATCCATAGAATGTTACGAATTTCCATGACCATATACGCCCGCAATCACTGGAGAAAGAGTGGCGTGTAAGTATGAGTGTCATCGAACACACACACGATGAAGATCAGAAGAAAGAGAGAAGGCTTTTCTGTTGTAAAGGTGTGACTCCCGTTTGACAAGGATGCAATGCCAGGTACAAGAAGATTAAGGGCAGCTCTTAAACAAATTGAGGCTAAATGCCTTTGTCTAGTCGTGAAAAAACTGGAAAAGGATAGGGAGAGATGTAACAGGATCACTCATTTATCGGCTAGTACCACAGCGAAATGGGTATGTAATTTCATTGTGCACTTATTAAATGTGCGTCAAGACAGCCAAATTCTCTAATCATCCATCAAAAGAGAACGGTGGACATCGCATTGCAAGTGGTCATGCTGTTCGCAATACTGACAGCAGCCAAAATGATTAAGTGTGGAGAATGTGTATACACTTGTAGATGGACAAATAACCAACAACACAGAGCACAACACATGGTTTTTAAAAATGTTGACAGAGATGTGCAACTTGGCAACATCAGTATGGCAGATCCTGTGTGGCAAGAACACTGCACTAGGCTTATTCAGTGATATGAACACAATGATGCGTTTGATTGAGGCTGATAATAATGCTCATTGGGTTATGTCGACCTGAAATGGCTTGAAGTCAACCGGGGGTGACTAGAAGCCGATTTATGTCACCATGGTGTGACTTCAAGCCGATTCTAGTCACCCGGTCGGCTTGAAGTCATCCCAGGATGACATGAATCGGCTTGAAGTAACCCTAGGGTGACAGGAATCGGCCCCTGGGTGACTGCAAGCCATTTCAGGTCGACAATGACCAATGAGCAATATTAAGATGGCACAAGTGCTACATAGTTTCATGTTGGATCTGGATGTAGACAACCATTATGCCGACAGGGTTGGGCAGACACTGAACATGTGCCTGAATTATTTGACTCACGAGTGCGGCCACAAACATTAAAAGCACTACGGAGAATTCCCCCTCCTCCGTGAGCAACGGCAGGAATCCGGTGTAATGTTAATCAAGTCCTAAAATTGGTGCATTAAAATTGTGAGCTTAATAATAACCCCATTCTCCTCCCCATCGAGGAGTGAGTATTAGTCTTGATGTTTTAATTAACATATATTTATTCCATTTCATTTGTAAAGAGTTTGATCTCGAAGTTTCCATAACATACATAATAATGAATTGCAATTACTTTTCTCATAGTGTATGCATATTATAATTATACATCCTAGTAGATGCCGTTAGTATGTTTCCCTTTAAGATCGTTTTACTTTTCCCAATTAGACAATTAAAATATCAACATTTCTTATGTGAAGTCAAAGTATTTTATTGCTGCACAACACTGGCGACCTTCGGTTTAACTCATTTATGCCTAGTGGACTCTCCCATCCTTCTAAATCGGATTAATGTATTTCCAAATTAGGGATGTCTAGTATATTTATTTCTATATAAACAATATTTCTTACATAAATTCCTTTAAGCAAACAGCGCAGACTCTGATCAGACGCCGCATCATTTGCCAATGCCTTTTTTCTAGACGGTAGGCATAAATGGGTTAATATTCGATTTCCAAAGGCAATCTACTGGCAGATATTCTCAATGTTTCGTGTACAAAAATAATTTGAAATGCAAGATATTCTTATACAAATAACATTGATTGTTTAAAACTGAAATCCTCGCTATAATCTTGAGTACATTTTTACAGATTAACAATAACATAAAACCGTGTAACTACCAATACAAGCTTTTATGGATCATTTTGTATAATTTGTATAAGTTTCTTTCCAATATTATATTGGAAATTATAACTCAGATGTAAAAGACACAATGCTCAATTATTATTAGTGCAAAAACGTAAATGTGTTTTAAAATTCACTCATAAGTAGTTACAATTTCTTTAAATGTGATTGTAAATTCATCAATTCGAAAATAATTGTAAACAAATGACCATTGTATCATGGTACAATTAATATTTGTATATTAGCAGTAATAATGTCATACGAATATTTTATGGATTATTTTGACTTAACACGGAGACAACCAGTATTAAATGCTCGAATATGAGTTGACAAAAATGTCGTAAATGTGAGATTTGTCCTCCAGTAAATGTCTTTGTTCGGAAGATCTAATTTATATGCATATGAAATACTTTTACAGCATAAAACTACAGAATAGTATTGTAACCCGCCAATTATAACAAGAAAGTTCATTTATATCCGTTGCTGCAACACTTATCTTTAATATTTAAGATGGCATGAATGTTTTAATCTGTCATTAAAGCAATTAGTGAACATAAACGATAATGAGTAGCCAGGCATATTTTTACGTGTGTCATTTTGTGACTTTTTTTTATTTAATAGCGATATAGCTCATTAGAAACTAGTTAATCTAATTGAAGATCAACTTAGATGAAAAATTTAGTAAGCATTATAATACTGTTTATTTATTTATTGACGAAATATTTGTTATTTATGAGACATTATGCAAATTTTAAGTATTGCGTTAGATGTTCCTTTTAGTATATAACCTATTGCAAGGAATTTAAATTATACAAAATTTAAAATTCAAGCATTGTATTTGATTGATAAAGAAAATGCGCAGCACTAACAATAAAACTAAATATTTTTGGCAGGGATATGTCATCTTAAATTGAATATTTAGTTCAAAGTTCTAATTAAAATAAATCAAACAAAGATATCGATGCACATTGGTGTAATTTTTAAACATGTGCGATGACGAATAGATTAGTTTAAAAGCATTCGTAATACATAAAACTACATATATTCTAAATAACATCCTATTTTTGTAACATTTTATTTATTTTTGGATGTTAACTGCTGTAAATTTAACCAATTATCTAATTAAGTAAATTAAGTTACTGCACTCGAGTTTATTTTTCCCATTTATGCCTAGCGTCTAGAAAAAAGGCCTTGGCAAACAGCGTAGACCCAGATGAGACGCCGCATGATGCAGCGTCTCACCTGGATCTGCGCTGTTTGCTTTACGGAATTTCTGTAAGAAATATTCTAAATATTCTAAATATAGAAATAAATATACTAGACATCCATAATTTTGGAAATAGAGTCCACTAGGCATAAATGGGTTAAACAAGACAACATACATAGAACATATTCAAGTTGTTTAAGTTTTACATTAAAATGCATTTATTTTCTGATATATATATATATATATATATATATATATATATATATATATATATATATATACATACAATAAATAAATTGAGGCCACCTTACTACGCAGTAAAAAATAGTTACCGATTATAAAGTATAATCCACTATGCCGCGTTAAGAAACCCACAAAGCGCCCAAGTATTATTTGTTATAAAGCGATGCCTAATGAAGAACATAATGTGATCAAAGACAACAGAACAGCAACCCAGTTAACGCTCAATTAATTCCATTGAGACATGAACGCAATGTTACATTTTCTATTAGTACATAACAATTAATAAATCATCTCAAAATCGATCGCTTCCAGAGTAAAGAACTTTGTGACATATCAGAACGTAGATATTATTGATTCCTTAATTTAACATTCAATAATAAAACACAGCCAATATCAATACTTTATTTTAGAGACAATATTACAGCTTAATATTGCATTTTGTTATTCTTTTATATGTAAGAATAATAAAACCATAATTGCAAATGCAATATACCATTTTCACAATTAGCTAAAAGCGCGAAGTCACGTGACTCGCACAATTCTAGATCGAGGCTGAATGTGTGGCCATTTCTTATAGTGCGTCCCAACGCCGCAATTGATTTTAACCCTTCAATCTTTTGAAAATTCAGCAACGTAACGATATTGCCAACACAATATGACGCCGTCAAAATAAGCAGTTAATGTATACTTTCATTTAAATGGTCAATACATAAACTACATTTTCTTGGTAAAAATACTTGTTTTTATTCAATTGTGTGCACAGATTCTGGATTTTTCCGCTTGCGCATTTTTTTCAGGGTGTTTAATCAAAGAATTATCAATAATCTCGTGTTGATGTATGTGGTCAGTACAACCAATTATCTCGTTATGATCAGATACTGCACAACCAATTATCTCGTTATGATCAGATACTGCGCCGATATATATACACTGGCAGATGTCTGGTCATTACATACAATTTGTGACATCTCACTGTGTTCTCGTTGTAGCAGTATTGTGAAGTTGTTAATTTGAGTAATTTTACGCCAAATACTCAGATTTTAATTTCATTACAAATAAAGCATATTGTAAAACAATGAAGTCATTTCTCCAAACAGTGTGTCCGAAATTCAACACTCTCAAGATATAATCCTGTTTAATCATTATTATAAAGTGCTAGATACCTATGCATTCGGTGATATAAAAGCAGTTATTGAGTATGTAATAAAGCAGAATGTACCTTAAAAGACTTATCACCATAGATGCGGAGATAGAAAGCAAAACCTTCTCAAGTATGCAGCAATTAACCATTATCAGAAGTCTGGGACCTCATCATATGGTGTGGAAAATGTTCCAAAAGCCCCATTCAGTGAATTATTAAAGAATATAAGCGAGCTTAGTTTTCAAAATAAAAGGTCACTTGGGCTATACTCGTATAAATATATTTTGAAGATGAAAAAGCTAGTATAAATTTAATTAAATTAAATGTACATAATTATGGAAAAAACATCAAAATATCGTTTTGAAATTTTCTTGCCGCAAACAAGACAGAACAATACGTATAGGGATTTTTATAGTTTTGCAACAGGCAATATAAATATGTATGGGATCGATCAATTATTGGGCCTTATTTTGCATGTCAGGATGGGTTAATATTGTTCCTGTGGAGACACCAGTTATAGTCTAGTAGGAACGGAGGTCCACGGTGCATGATTAGAACCTTTTTTTTAAATATGCTGATGATGTTCTACATTATCTTGGGTAAAAGAAAAATTTTGTTCCCAAGAAAAATGTCATGCCCACAGGGTCTAAATCCAAGATGGCCGCCAAGATGGCCGACCAAAAACATAGGAAATGCCGTTTTTTCGCAAATGACACAAACAACATATATTTTACATGGTTTTGGTAAGCTTTTCAATTTAAGCCATTGAGAACATATTATTCTTATTAAACAAATAAGTTTTTTGTGAACAATGAAACATTGTATGAAAAAAAATGACTCTATCAATTAAAAAAAAGGTAAAAAACCCATGTGTTTTTGTCCTTATAACATGTTTCAATTTGTATATGAAAAACAGTTTGGATACAATTATTATCCTAACTACATTTATACACACCTATGGGACTAAGGAATATAAATATATAATATTTCATGTGAATATTATGATATAAATGTGATTTGTAAGACAAGAAATGTGGGTGGGGTAAATGACAAATATACAAAAAAATGCCTTGATATATTATACGAGGCTTGATTACTTGTTATGCTTATGTATTTTGATCTTTTTGATACTTTTAAGTGTATGCACCCGATGAGTGTATGCCACCGATGGGGTGGCATATAGCAGTTGAACTGTCCGTCAGTCCGTCCGTCAGTCCGTCCGAAAACTTTAACATTGGCCATAACTTTTGCAATATTAAACACTTGCACATTTTGAGTGGTGAAAGGTCAAGGTCATCCTTCAAGGTTAAAGGTAAAAAAACAAAACTAAGGGTAGTAACAAGCTTTAAAGGGAGATAATTTATATGTATATCAATTTGGCAGGTACAGATCATTTTCAAATATTTTTTAAAGGGATATACTTATATTTAAAAAAAGCAGCGCAGTAGAGGGCATTGTGTTTTTGACAAACACATTTCTTGTTTTTAAACATAAATTTCATGTTCTCCTTATTATAATTGTAAAAATAAAGATAAAAAACATTTATCAACATTCGGTATAAAATCTCTCACAATGAGCTCTAGTAGTATGAAAGGATCACGCTGCATGATTCTAAGATTGTATTTGAAAATGCTGATGGTAATCTACATGTTTTGGGGTAAACAATTATGTTTGTGCCCACGAAACTTATTGATCACATGGTTTCTAAAGCCAAGATGGCTTCCAAGATGGGTGCCCATAAACCTATAAAATACTGTGTTTGCACGAATTGCGCAATCAACATCTAATTTCGACCGTTTTGTTTAGCTTTTTAATTTAAGCAATGAATGACATATTATTTAAAAAAAACTAAAACAATTAATTTGTTTGATGAAATATATATATTAAACGAATATATTATATGAAAACATGATTTAATACACGTTACATTGGTACACAAAATGATTGTTTTTGCGTAGGGCATTTTCAAGTATTACCTGAAAAACTTTTTGGATGAAATTAACATGTCAACTGCATATATAAACCATAAAGATACTTAGGAATAAAATGATTATTGTATGTTAATATAATCCATGTGGATGGGGAAAATAACACTCTGAAGAAAAAATGCCTAATGTGCATGTTGATATATTTTATGATAATTGATCATTTATTGTTAATAAAAATAGTAAAACAAGATCATATAATTGTATGCACATAGCTTACGCATTAAAATCCCTCAATTGAAAAAACACTGTTGTAAGATGCCATTTAAATTAGCCAATAAAACACATTGTTTCGAAACAAAGATTGTTATTTTTACACACACAAAATATCCATAATACGTGTGTGTTTTTATTTTTTGGAGAGAGGAAAAGAATAAAGTGTCAATGCTGTTTACTAAAACTGATGCGACACAAACTCTTAGTCTTTACTAAATTATGAAGTTTCTTTATTGTTCTTGTAACATATACGTTCCTTTCTATGTGATTATAGGAAACATATTGCATTCAATCTAGTAAGTAGATTAAATCTACTTAAGTTGAGCAACTAAACCAGTTGTGCGTGTTTTTTTTAAAATTTTTTTTATGAAGTCCTTCCCCGCCTGCAGAGGCTGAATAATGTGTGGACCCGGAGTTGGTTCCATAACTTCTACTAAATTAACTCACTAGACTGTTCTTTAAAAATCAAATAGGAAACTAATAATACATTGTTAACATCCATAAGTTAAAAAAAATTTTGTTTTCCCCAAAATTAACCGGTACCATTCCATTGATGTTTGTGTCGCCATATCTCGCATTTCTCTGCTCCCTATGCAGGGACTAGTTGCTCAAAAAACAAATAAACAGCCATTGATTGCTCCATACAGGTATTAATGTGACTAACTTGTTAACCCTTCAATATATATTTTAATTTGTAGCAAATTTGTTTTCTGGAATTTGTTGAAAATATTAAAATAATTGAAAAAAAGCATTGCTTTAAAACAGTGTATGTGTTGGGACTGAAGTTTATCCTAACAGACGTTTATCTTAAAGTTTTGAACAACCGAAGCCTGCCCAGCTGATCACACTCAACGATTGTGTTCATTAACTCATTCGGATTACTATGAAAGCCGTTGATCACAGGCGCCTCCTCTCTTTTCCGATGTTTAAATATACAAGCAATTTATACTTCCAAGCTGTTGCTAAGTTTGGGATTTTTTTTATAATTCAGATATCAATGGGATGTTTAAAGTGTTCTTGTTTATTTTTCAACATATGGCACCTTATTTGTAAAATCTGTCAATGTTTTACGATTCAGCGAAGATTCATTTATCTTTTACGTGCACAGAAATATGAAATTTCAACCCACCTATTACATCAGCATTATACCATTTGTAACTTCAACAAAAATGTGGTTTTTGGTCGATCCACTAGATATGTTTGCATTTTGTTACATAAGACTAGCCCGTGTTACGGATGTGGCGGTTATAACCGGAGGAGGCACATATGTCCAATTTAACTGTGGTAAATTTGCATGTTTAAGATCATCCTACTTATTCTACTTGTTATGTTTGAGCCGATTTTGGCATACAGGTATTCCGAACAAAGTGTTTTGCCAACAATGCCTAGAATGATAATACCTTTATTCTTTATAATAGCTGACTCACGGGAACAACCTAATAAGTCGTTTAGAATGATATATCTTACACTAATGATTGAGATAACATACTCGTGACAACGACCAATCAGAATACACGCATTTTGAAAAGCATTTTAAATGCACGAGCCTATCCTATTCATATCATACAGTAACAGAGTCATGACAGTTTTCCTTGTACAAGTCGTTTTATACATACGTTAAACAAATTACTAGTGTTCTGATTGTCTAGCTGTCTCACATTGATACCTTAATGGAAAAATTTATTTCTTTTTCACAAATTGTAATGCTGTTACCAAGAGTTAGCTGTGTTGTTCCCGCGACTTACTAACTCATTTTCTTGAGCGAGAAATCTTGATCTCACAAGTTAAAAGGCCGTAAGAATGATATATTGAGGCATTCTTATAATGTAAATAATACCCCCAAAATGCGCATGTCACATCGTGCCGGTGTACAAGATGGTCCAGAAAATGCGTACTTTATTGGCCGAGTAAATTGTTAGTTTTGTGTTACATTTCATTATCATCAACAAATTTTAAACAATAGACTATATATATCACAAGGTTTGTGCATGAATTTTAACGTAATTATAGTGCAAATCTGCTCATAATCCCCCCACAAAAAAACACACGAAATATATGGTAAATGTGCTTTAATATTGGTCTTAATAGAAAGAATGACGTTTGCACTCTATGATAATATATTTTTGCAATTTTGTTTGTACTTATTACTCAATTATGATTTGCGTAAAATGACCGCTTAAATAAGGTATGAAACTATTCGTGTCAGAGAGAAGTAGCATGTTTTTGTCATAAACAGTCTTATTAAAGAACATATGCATAACGTATTTTCAAAATATTCGGGTGTCAGTTATTGATTGTATATTGAACAGTCTTTTTTATTCAGGATGCTGACTTGGTTTGACTGAGAGGGGGCATTGTTCATTTAAACTCGCTTATTCTAATGGAAAGTATGTAAGCTCTGTATAATTATGGAACAACTTATTTTTGTTTTCTGTTCTTAGCGTCACCTCATTGGAATTGGCTCCCGCTCATTTGGAAAATGCAAACATATCTTGTAGGTCGATAATAAACCAATGTCTAAGTTGATTCTACGATGTGAATGTCTTGAAGCAACTGCTTGATGTCATTACTGTTATAATTGGCTGGCTTTGTTTCTTCACATAGGCAAAAAGTGATCCCCTGCTTCGATGTTCATCATAACGTATAAAGGTTCGCTTGTTTACATCTGGAAATCTAGCGATTCTTTGGTTCAAAACTACACCAGGTCATAACTTATACAAAACTGCTCACATTTCTATATTGAAGGTGATTGCATGGTTTTGTACATTAATGTATACAGAAATATTTGTAGAATTGCATTCAATTGCCTAATTTTAAATTTTAGAAACGATCTTATCAAAATAAAAATAAAAACAACTTATTAAACATAATCACTTTAAAGAGATTGCAACATTTTCAACAACTTCCATTCCCTGCAGCATGGGTCTTGCAGACAGAAATTTAAGAAATATTTCAAAATATCCATGTTTTTTTTTAAATGATTGAAGCCTTTGACCGACCATTTAGACCTATAATCGACCCTGTGGTGGATGCGCAACTGTGTTACAAGGGAAAGTTTACATGCGCTTGATGGACTGTTCATGTATAACGCAAAAAACATGTTTTGAACATTCTGGCACGATGACCGCTTTATACTCACGACGCATACACATTTAAGGTCTGACTGATTAATGAAAGCAAACATAAATTTTTATGTCTCACAACTTTAATTTTAAATTTATTCTCGCTAAGTGTTGTTGTTCATTAAAAGATGCAATGTTAACCGCTTGCTGAACATTATTATAATGCTCGTTCGGATTTGAATGCAAAACTTTTGTTTCTTCTAAATATTTATAAATAAAAGATACACAATGAATTCACATATTAATATAGCTCTTGATGGTTGTTTACAATTTATTATTAGTTTTCTATTTGATTTTTAAGGAACAGTCTAGTGAGTTAATTGAGTAGAAGTTATGGTACCAACTCCGGGTCCACACATGATTTAGCCTCAGGCGCGGAAGGACTTCATAGACTTCAACAAAAAAAAGAAACACGCACAACTGGTTTGGTTGCTCAACTTAATAAGATTTAATCTACTTAGTTGATTGAATGCGATATGTTTCCTATAATCACATAGAAAGGAAAGTATACGTTACAAAACAATATAGAAACTTCATTATTTAGTAAAGAGTTTGTCTCGCAATTGTGTATTATACAGTGTTTCAGTTTTAGTAAACAGCATTTATACTTTATTCTATTCCCCTTCCAAAAAATAAAAAGTACACATATTAAGCAGATTTTGTGTGTGTAAAAATGATAATCTTTGTTTCGAAACAATGTGTTTTATTGGCTAATTTAAATGACATCTTACAACAGTGTTTTTCATTTGAGGGATTTTAATGCGTAAGCTATGTGCATACAATTATATGATCTTGTTTTCCTATTTTTATTAACAATACTGTTATGAGTTAGTGGAATTAGCTTCTAATTACATGCAATGCACATACACTAATCAGTACGAAAAAGTTTAAAAATGATCTATTATCTTAAAATATATCAACATGCACATTAGGCATTTTTTCTTCAGATTGTCATTTGCCTCATCCACTTTTATTTTCTTGTATATAACAATCATGGATTATATTCACAAACAATAATATATCATTTTATTCCTAAGTCTCTTTATGGTTTATATATGCAGTTGACATGTTAATTTCATCCAAAAAGTTTTTCAGGTAATACTTGAAAATATCCTACGCAAAAACAACCATTTTGTGTACTAATTCAACGTGTATTTAATCATGTTTTTTATAATATATTCGTGTAATATATTTCATCAAAAAAGTTAATTGTTGTATTTTTTTAAAAATAATATGTTATACATTCCTTAAATTAAAAAGCTTACCAAAACGGTTAAAATAATAGGTTGTTTGCGCTATTCGTGCGAACACAGTATTTTATAGGTTTATGTGCAGCCATCTTGGCTTTAGAAACCATGTGCTCAATAAGTTTCGTGGGTACACAAATAATGTTTTACCTCAAAAAATGTAGATTATCATCAGCATTTTCAAATAAAATCTTAGAATCATGCAGCGGGAGCTTTTCATACTAAAATAGCTCATCGTGAGAGATTTTGTACCGATTGTTGATAAATGATTTTAATCTTTATTTTTACAATTATAATAAGGAGAACATGAAATTTATGTTTAAAAACAAGAAACGTATTTGTCAGAAACACAATGCCCCCTACTGCGCCGCTTTTTAAAAATTATTATTATATCCCTTTAAAAAATATTACTTCCCTTGTGAAAATGATCTGTACCTGCCAAATTGATATACATTGAAAGTATCTCCCTTTAAAGCTTGTTTCTTCCCTTGATTTTGTTTTTTGACCTTTAACCTTGAAGGTTGACCTTAAACTTTCACCACTCAAAATGTGCAGCCCCATGAGATACACATTAATGCCAAATATCAAGTTGCTATCTTCAATATTGCAAAAGTTATGGCCAATGTTTACGTTTTAGGACGGACGGACAGACAGACGGACAGACGGACTGACGGACAGACGGACTGACGGACAGTTCAACTGCTATATGCCACCCTTCCGGGGGCATAACAATGTGCATACTATTAAAAGTATCAAAAAGATCAAAATACATAAGCATAACAAGTAAACAATCCTCGTATATTATATAAATATGCCTTTAGGCATTTTTTTATATTTGTCATTTACCACACCCACTTTTCTTGTCTTACAAATCACATTCATATTATAATATGCACATGAAGTATTAGATATTTATATTCCTTAGTCCCATAGGTGTGTATAAATGTAGTTAGGATAATAATTGTATTCAAACTGTTTTTCAGATACAAAGTGAAACATGTTATAAGGACAAAAACACATGTTGTTTTTTTAACCTTTTTTTCATTGATATAGTCATTTTTTCATACAATGTTTAATTTTTTACCAAAAAAACTTATTTGTTTAATAAGAATAATATGTTCTCAATGGCTTAAATTGAAAAGCTTACCAAAAGCATGGAAAATATATGTTGTTTGTGACATTTGTGAAAAAACGGCATTTCCTATGTTTTTGGTCGGCCATCTTGGCGGCCATCTTGGATTTAGACCCCGTGGGCATGGAATTTTTCTTGGGAACACAAATTTGCTTTTACCCAAGACAATGTAGAGCATCATCAGCATATTTAAATTAAAGTACTGATAGTACTGGTGTGACGATGCTTTTGAGAGGATGGATATAAAAGCATCAAGTTAAGTTTATCTACATCACCACAATCACCACAATTGTGTATGTTTGGTACACAAATTTTGCGAAAAAAATTTGGGTATGAAAACAAATTTGGGTACGAAAAAATATTTGGGAACAAAAAAATTGGGACCGAAAAAAATTTGGGTACGAACAAAAAATTGGGGATGAAAAAAAAATTGGGTACGAAAAAAAATTGGGTACGAAAAAAAATTGGGTACGAAAAAATTTAGGTACGGAAAAAAATTGGGGGAACGGGAAAGTAGTACCTGTGGGGAACTTGACCCACACCCGCACATTTTCGGCCCTTTCCGTCAAACATCAGGTAAGTTCCTCGAAGGCAATAGTATGAATACACATTTCGGAAGCGGTAATGCAGTCCTCCCTACGCGCGTCAAAATGTAAGCGAAATATGTACACAAGTCTGTCAGGAATGATTGAATTAACAAAGAAAATCGTGTATTGATGTAAGTTTTTTGAAGAAATGTGCAGAAAATATATTCAACAAGAGCTGTGTTTGTGAAACACAATGCCCCCTGCTGCGCAGCTTTGAACCCATATATTTTACCTTTGACCTTGAAGGATGACCTTGACCTTTCACCACTCAAAATGTGCAGCTCCATGACATACACATGCATGCCGAATATGGAGTTGCTATCTTCAATATTTGACCTTTGACCTTGACCTTGAAGGATGACCTTGAACTTTCACCAATCAATATGTGCAGCTCTATGAGATACGCATGCACGCCAATATTGAAAAAGTTATGGCCAATGTAAAAGTTTTCGGACAGACAGACAGACGCTTTATATTTTACATTTGACCTTGAAGGATGACCTTCACCTTCCCCTTTCACAACTGAAAATGTGCAGCTCCATGAGATGCACATGTATGCCAAATATCAAGTTGCTATGTTCAATATTAAAAAAGTTATGGCCATTAAAGTTTTCGGACGGACGGACAGACTGACACACTGACTGACTGACTGACTAACAGTTCAGCTGATATAGGCCACCCAACAGGGAGCATAAAAAGCAATGGCGATATTTTTCTCAGCCACATAATTGTTAATAGTTTGATATCAGAAAAAGAAAGTGAAAGTAGAACTGTCAAAAATGACAACCTGTCAACGTGTTGTGTTTGCTGGCACGAGAGGGAGATTACACTCAATGTGTTCACATTTTGAACATAGGCTTTGTCAATGACCTTTATAGTATGGGTAGCTTTGATATTATTTATTGCTATCATGTAACTGCATGATTGTGTATTTGTTTACAATACACAAAGCATAAATAATGATATAAATATACTGATTGAGCTTATAATAATCTGAGAACTATAGCCAGGTAAATTAAGGACTTAAAATACAATTTTGTGTCCTGATTTCATGAAGAAATGATCATGCATGTCCTAGATTTCAAATTCAAGGCCCTGGTGTGACACATTGGTAGCATTACCGTTAAACTGTTACCAGGCTTATGAAATTAGTTTTTATTGAACTATCTAAGGAAATCTAAATCAGGCACTGATTTTTCTTGTTTTAATACAGTCATAGATCAGTTGTGGCCTCTGGGTAATGACCAATTTTTGCTTACTTGTCACACCCTTAAAACTTTCCACTCGTCTATAATAGCAAATCTGGATTTAGGTGATCTTCAATGGTACATTTACACTTTAGCTCTGTTACAAGAGTGATGGTAAAGTCCAGTCAAATATTTAAATCTTGGCCATGTCAAAATCAAAGTGTCAAAGACAAATGAAAGATGCGTTCATTAATTATTGTCCAGTTGTTTACTACTGCTGTAAGTTTTTATATAATATGACTGATGAACATCATGTGAGAGAAAATTCACATTATCATTGTATATCAGGTTTAGCAACCGTTTAGATAACAAAGTATGCTAGTTTTCAATGTCGCTTCTGGGGATCAAACCCGTAGGGCTTTTAGAAAGATTCTGAAATTTTCGATCCCTCAAGAGCAACCAAACCAAAAAAAATTAAGTCAAATATTGCCGACTCGGTTTTTGGAGTCGGTTCATGAGGGATAATGGAGCTTGATTGGTCATTGTCCGCTCTGGTACTACTTACATGTTCCCCGGGTACTCTTAAGTATACTTGCTTGTACCCTGGGTACTCTAAGTATACTTACATGTACCCCAGGTACGGTAAATAAACGTAATTGTACTCGGTCCATATTAGACTGTACCCGAGTTGTATTCGCGCCCAAAATCCGATGTCGTAAAACGCGCAACCTATTTTCTTAAACACACTTCTCTTCAAAAAACACTGCATCAACATGCTTTTTGAGTATGTGTTCCGATAATATAGAGGCCATTCTACAGAAAATTTATATAAATGTGTATATATAATTATTACAAAAAATAGTCGACAACGACTGATTTAGGGTTAAATTTCCCGGGTACATTTTAGTATATTTAACGTACCCGGGATACATGTAAGTATACTGAAGAGTACCCGGGGTACATGTACGTAGTACCCGAGCAGACAATGAACAATCGAGCGATACTGGAAGGTGCAACATCTCTCACGCCCCCTAAGCATCGCCTTTAGCAGTATTCAATTCTCAACAGGAAAGTGCTGGAGTCATTGATCCCGAGGGACAAGAAAAACAATTGATTAATGTTCGAAATAAATAATTTGATTAATGACAATTCTATAATTTGAGCCAGGTCACAGGAAAAGCGCATTCAAATAAGTATCCAAATAAATTATTTGTTATTGTCAGAAAAACGCTGTGACACAGTTCATTTAACTTTAAAATGATAAAAAGTACTAACACTAAGAAAGAGTACTAACCAGTAAAGAGTTTGAAATCAATGTTGAATCTCAGGACAGCTTGGTGATCTGCAAATCCCCGATGAAATGTTGATATCGGGTATCGTAGTCATTCAATAAGTCGCAAAATGCTCGAATACAATTTATAAAGCACAATGTGACTTATATTGATAACTAAAAATACCAGTATGCCAGTTTTGCCGTGTCAAGGTGTTACGATCCAGAAAGTCCTTCATTCACATCGACTATATATCCTTCGAATTCCAACTACTGTTGTCATAAGCGGAGATTTAGTGAATAAATAAGTTATATATCCTAAATGGCAGCTTCTAAATAGCGAAACAAGCCAATGTATGCAGTAAGAAAGTTTTGAATCGAGACTCTCATTGGGGCGGCCATTGTTGAATGTTGAAACACGAACGACAACTCTGCTAGGAGAATGTTATCAATGCTCCTACGCAGTGGCAAATGCAAAAGGGAAGTAACTGAAAAATCGAGTTATCTCAATCGGACTGGCTCGGTCTTTTACATAGGTTGCCATTGTGAAAATTTTTAGGATGGTTATCAAACCTTGGACGATGCTGTTAGCATCGTCAAAAATGGTTCCAATCATGCATCGTGGACCTCCGTTCCTACTAGACTATTAACAGCCATATGCGATCTTCAGGAGTGCTCAAGAAGAAGACCCAGTTGAAATATCATTGGATTTACCTTATAACCCATATTAAAGTTGATCACTTTGTAAATGTGTAATTCCCATAGCCAAAAGGAATGCAGTACTGAACAAACTGGTTCCATAACTTGAGAAACATAAAAAATGCTGTTAACGAAATGGTTAATCAAGCTTTATTGAAATCCATAAAACATGTTCTTAACTGTACAATTCTTGCGGAAATATTTTAAATACTTCTGGTGACACTTGAGAAATAATTGTAGTGACATGCCTTGCTCTAGTTTGGAAAACATAATTGTTTAGTTATAAGAATGCGATATTTTCCAATTCACTATTTATGTGAGTGGAACAGGTCACGGTCAAAATGCAATCCGTTCTTGACATATTATAGACGCAGAAAAGCAAACAGTACTGTTTTACTCACTTGTTGTCATTGATAACTGAAGGGATAAATTCTGGTTGAATAGCTAAGAGAAAAACAAAGGCGTTCTTTAATGTTCCAATGACGCACGAGCAGTCATTATCTGATATATTATTTATATCCCAGAATGTTGGTTGAATTTAATTTGCCTATAAATTAAACTCATTAATAAGTCATTATGTATTTGTATGTTTTGTTATTGATAATCAGTAACAGTGTCAACTTTTTTGTTCTTACCTTAATTTTTTCAATAAACGGGAGTTTTGATAGTAAATGTTATTAACGAGTACACTTATTATAGATCTTTCCCTGTATAGAACGCTTTCCACTAACTTGGCACTTTGCAAGAGTTAATACTGGTCTCAGTTTAGTCTGGTCTAAGATCGTTCACTGATATATAACAAGGATTATTTGCATTAAAAGAAGCCGAATCGGCTTCCACGATCGATTATTATTATAAATTTAACAGTTTTCATTTGTATTAACTGGGACGAAGCTCCAGGCATTGATTGCCATAAGCACCCAGGCGCGATTGTAAACCATTATTTTAGTAGCTTAGCATACACATATTTTTTACAAGCAAGTTTGCGAACATTTTGAAGTAGATTAAGCTGAACCAAAAATAAAAAACTATACTCAACTATTTGTCTGCGTCTGCGTCTTCGTACTGCTGTTGTTAAGGTAAAAGTGCAACATTCAATACCACTGTTTATACTATAGGTTTTCAATTAAAACTTCCGTCACGTGTTTGAACATTCTTGCAATCCTTTAGTGTTGATGGATTTATTGTGCTGCAAATTTGTGTGAAGAACGTGCATTCAGATCTTTTTTTGAATTTCGTTTGGGAACAGACATTTCGAGGCAATTTGACTAAGAGTATAGAAATGGTTCTAATAAATAGGTTTACTTTGCTTCGAGTTATTCTGTTAATTTTGTTATGTTGCTAGCATACATGCAGCCGTAGCTTAGCTATGTTATTTCATATATCTACGTTTCTTTTACAGTATTGACGTCAGTTGACTGACAGAAATCGTACATTACACAATCAATGCGGAATAACAGGCAAATAAATACAATAGCATAGAACAATTCCCCAGAGCACATCTAGGTGAGTGTTCAAATATAATTTTACAGTTTATTGAGTAATACATGATTTATGTTGTCACATCGAGTTGAAAGCCCATGATATTAATACATCTGTAATAAACAAATAATATGTCGTTCTAAAATGTGCATTACGCCATTACCATTTTGTCCGACGCTCTTAAGCGACCTTGACAACAGCAAACAAGAGTTCAGTGTATGAAGTATTCATACCGCTACAAAAGCATTCTATTCAATAAGTTTACCTGTGTGGCTTACAATTGATCACGTGTGTAAAATGTTACTTCGTACTTCCTCTCTTAAAAGAAAGCTTTGTTTTAATATAATCAAGTTGTCTACCTGATATTTATAAAAGTATAATGTAGCAATATTTTTTCAGCACTTAAAATATAAAGTGATTGATTCACCAGGACGCGCTTTACTTAACCCATTTACGCATAGCGTCTAGAAAAAAGGCCTTGGCAAACAGCGTAGACCCAGATGAGACACCGCATGATGCGGCGTCTCATCTGGGTCTGCGCTGTTTGCTAAAAGGAATTTTTGTAAGAAATATTCTAAATATAGAAATAAATATACTAGACATCCCTAATTTTGGAAATAAATTGATCCAATATAGAAGGATGGGAAAGTCCACTAGGCATAAATGGGTTTATCTATTTCAGGCTTCTAGGTATATTATAACCTCAAAAGAGCATTGTAGATTATGCTATATTAAAACACGAACATTTTAAATTGGTAAATAATTACACTTTCAACATATCAAATTTTCGAACTATAAAATGATATTATTAATTTATGTTCGCACCGTCGCCAATAAAAAATAAGTAGACAACATGACATGCCAGAGCAGACTAAAACTGTAAATGGGCACCTTTCCAAGTAAAATCGAATGTATTATTTTCTTAATCAGCATAATTTCACTCAACAACATGCACATTTTTAGGTAGGCTATCCATGTTTTCAAACAAACAAACTGATTTTCTTAAAACCATCCCCACGCTCGGCTTTTGTCCAGTTTATTTGCACCCCTGTGCAGAGATGGAAACTAACTTTATATGGCTGGTTGCCCAGACGGGCAACCAACTTCTGAAATTAGGTTGCCCAGCGAAAAACCTACGAGCCCAGAACTTTCCTAATACTTTATATACATTTTTGTTGTTTAATGAACGTACAATGTTTGGTCAGACAGCTAGGTAATAAAATGACATAATTTTCACATTGTGTACATTGTTTTAACTTATTCATGACCTGACAATTTCGTTAAAGCTTACAATGTGATCATTAACCTCAAACGCACACTTTTTACATGTACATTTTTAGATTAATGTTGACCCCTACTAGGCAAGACCACTGTAATTAACACAAAGCTTTCTTGTTAAGTAAGTTCTTTTATTTGAAGGTCTTCATACATGCTGCAATGCAATAATTTTAACTGTATCATATTTTGAGGCACTGTAAATAATTTTCACAGTCTGCCACATACACATGATATACATGAATCAAAAGAGAATTTCACGAAAACACATTTGGTTACATATGTCAATACATGAAAAGAAATGTTGCAGCTCTACTAATAATTTACATAGGTTCGTTAAAGCTTAACAAGCGATTAAAGACCTCAGATTCATCCGAATCAGAATCTGACGAGTCGCTAGACACCTAGTCAAATTCAAGTTCACTGTCAGTCTCATTTTCTACTTCATCAACGTTGACCACATTGTATGCATGTATTTGCTCCTTGGACTTATTGTCCTTAAACATGGGTCTCCTCATGCGAATCCCACTAGTGTTCCAGTTGTGAACCGCATCAGTTGGGTCAAAGTGCTCTACATCTGGAGCCTCGAGTTTGATGCACAAGAGATTATTCAGTACTGGCTGGGTCATTCTTGTTCGTAGTCTCGTTTTCAATAGCTTTAATTGTGAAAACCCTCTCTCTGCTTCTGCACTGGAGGGTGATATGGACAAGATGAGGTCAATGACAGGTAAGATATTGGGGAACTTTTGGCCATCACATCATTCACAGAGATCCAGTCAGCCAGCTTGTTACTGAAGTTAAACATAAATGATTCAATTCATATTTCATAAATTAAAAATCTTTCTGGAAAAGTATTTAAACCAGAATTTACTAAATTAATTCAGTAAAAACTACTGCCATTGCGCTAAATAGCTGTTGGCTAGCATTTAGTACCTTTGTTTTAATTCAAGTTTATTTCAAAGAAATTATTTATTAAATATTTATTAATAAATATAGAAGAAAATAAATAAATAATGCAAAACTATCAAAAGTAATGTTTAATATTTTTTTGTTTCATTGCTAATTGCCTAGTCATCAGTGACAACAAGATTTAAACTCAATGGCACCTGAGGATTTCCTTCTTGAGCATTGTCCACTCCATTTCAGCCTCAGCAGGTCTTACTCCAGCCTTGACTAGAGTAGGGCTGAAATGCTGCAATAGCACCTGAAGCTCCTGGTCACCATAGTCTAAAGGGTAAACATTGAACATTATTAAAACACTATCCAAATTAATATGTTTTATTATTGATAAATAAGATTTACAAAACGCAAGGCAGCATCATGCGGAAAATCATTACTGGTTTGGTGACTGTGTTAATTTGTTTTATGTTTTATTATGGAACAGGATTGATTTTTAAATTATAAGATTATAATAACTTTAAATGAATTTGATTGGGTAAACTCAAATATTTTAAACCATTTGTGATACTTATTGTAAATGAAAGTGCAAATAGTGTGTTAACAATATTAAGAATGAACATTTCATCCTCCTTAAATTTGGAGCAACTACAACGGCAACAACAAACAATAACTTATCTTCAAAAGTATTAAACTCAACTGAAACCATTTTTGTTAAACATTGCACCTTTAAGCTTCTCCCATGATTTAGGCCATTCACTTATATCAGCTATTCTAGTTGCATGAACAACACCAGGACTAGAGAATTCCGAAAACCGTTCCTCTATACACATGGAAATGAGTGGGGTCATGTGCTTTCTGGCACATACAAATTCATCATCAGAACCCTTCAAATCATTGAAAACAGGATCCTGTGATTGTACCTTCCTCAAATTAGGACCATCACTGTAAAGAGTGAATATCAACTTTGTTTTAATACATTTAAGATATATGCCAAACACGTTTTAAATTACTTGTTTACACAAAAAAAAATAAAATTAAAGTTAAGTTAAATTACCTGTCTGTGTACTTGTTGATAACATCAATAGTTGAAGAGAGTTCTGCATGCTGAACCCCAAGGACAGCCTGCCTGTTCTTGAGCATCTTCGACATCCGGCTCAAGGGAGTAAGGACATCCAGCAGGTAGTACAAGAAGTACGCAACGCTTCTGGACTGCAATAGCTTGAGGAAAGCTCGAGCTTTAGCCTTCGCATCACTGCTGACTTTCTCAGATCAGCTGGATAAGAGAGAAATTTAATACACTGAAACTCGTTATTCTATATTTAAAATGTGCTGCTTAAAATTTAATGTATATTATAATCATTGTGCATCGACTAATTACACATGTATTTTGTATCTTAAGAACATTAACATAATGTTTTCTGCAGGTTCAAAGATAACCTTTTTTATATGAGTTTATCTTACATTCACCCCTTTATTACCTGCTGAAGATGTGCAACTATAAACTTGCTAGCTGCAATTATGTTAGTCACTGCTCGCAAGGTGTGTGCTATCCATCGAGTTCTTCCAACACGCACAGGCATTAGCAATGGGCCATCACCAGTTGTCTTCAAAGCTTCATAACTCCTGTTCAACATTCATCTATTCAAACTGCTATAATGGTAAAACAAATAAAGGCCCAGCAGGAGTGTGTCAACAGTTTTCACATACAATTTAGTAGACTTTGCCATGTCCTTGAGAGAAAGTTCAAGTCGATGGGCCATGCAGTGGATTTTAATCAATGATGGCTGTTCTTGTTGAAGAAGTGCCCCAACTCCTGCTTTGCATCCTAACATGACACTTGCTCCATCGCATGATAGAGCCACCAGCTTAGAGGAAACATCATCCCATTTCAACGACATGTTTGTGCTTACTAAATGCCTTATTCCACCAACAAGACTTGACGCATCAGCTTTTTCTGGTTTATGCACTCCTAAAAAATATGTTACAATTTTACCAGCAGTAGCAGTTCTAAAGTACCAGAGTTCTTGTTCCTGAATAGCAGCATCCGTGCTGCCGTCCCCTATTAAGCATAGGAAGTTACTTTTTGATATTTCTGTTGAGATTCTATCAAACACAGTTGTAGCAATCGCCATCGCAATGACAGGTTCTGAACATGTTACAAAGATTATTGAAAACTTGAGCATTTAATGTTTGTAGAGTTTTTGCAGCTTGAGAATTGTAATTTGGCTTGCTCTTTGCTAACGCAATAGCCGCGGCACGCTTGTGTCCATCAGATTGTTCGTGCTTCTTAATGCTGTCGATTTTCAATGAGGAGCAACCCGTTACAAAAGAATTTTGCATGCCTTGCTCAATACAATATGTGCATTTCATGCCGCTTTCGTGATCATTTGTCAACCAAGGCCTAGTTTCCAACCACCCTAACTGAAATTCGCGCTTACGTTTATTTTGATCATAATCATGATTATACTTGCGTTTTTCAGTAGGGTGGTTTTTTCCAGGCTGAGACACGCCTTGAATGAACTGCCACATATTGAAATTTATTACGACGCAGCCATTTCGAACAGAAAGTTCACAGCGTAGTAACCATCGTAGTAGTAGTAAATGGTGACGTCAGACGCTGTCAACTTTATGGGTATTCGATGTTTTGAACGGCGCGATTTAATTGGCTGAGACCATTTCACGCCAGAGGGGTACATGTATTGAAAAATACCGCGCAATGTATCGATTGTAGAAAACATCGTAGTAGTAGTAAATCGTGACGTCAGACGCTGTCAACTTTATGGGTATTCGATGATTTGAACGGCGCGATCTAATTGGCTGAGACCATTTTACGCCAGAGGGGTAAATGTTATTGAGAAATACCGCGCAATGTATCGATTGTTCAGAACGGCCTTTTTAAAAAGCTATTCGCCCGGACGGACTACCGGCTTTTGAGATTCATTCGCCCGACGTAAAAAGTACTCGCCCCGGGCGAACGAGCAACCGTTAATTTCCATCCCTGCTGTGGTATATGAAAGTTCCATAATGCATCCAGATTTCCAAATATGGACATTCAGTTGGTGTGTGCAGATGAAGTAAAGGTGTTTAAAAATTAAAGATGATATAAGTATTCTTTTGAACACGTCATTAATTTGTTTATAACTTGTTGTCTATGGAAGAGCGCCATGAAATTTAAGTGGTTTCAGTCAAGTAGAAATTGGGTTGGTTAAAAATAAAGTGTCATAAAATTCAAAATAGTTTCAATTAAGTATTATTTTAACTTAGTATTTATAGATACACTATAAAGCCAAAATACCAAGAAATAGACAGATTTACCGTTTACCTATTGAAATAAAAATAAATATGCAACATGCATGATTCGTGTGTTCAGCAGTAAATCATCAAATCAAGTCATAACGTTGTTTTTAATTTAAAAAATAAGAATGTGCATACTAATTGCAACATATTTAACAATAAACATAGTTTATATGCTATATTTAATTAAATCACGTTAGAAAATAAAACGCGTTGCACAAGGTATGTGCCACAATACAACCAGATATGCCAGAAATGTGTGGGCAATCCTCCAATTACTGTTGACATGTGTATCAAAGCTTGCGATAATACGACCGCTACACAATACAACCAGATATGCCAGAAATGCTTTGGCAGTCCTCCAATAACTGTTGACATGTGTATCAAAGCTTGCGATAATACGCCCGCACCACAATACAACCAGATATGCCAGAAATGCTTTGGCAGTCCTCCAATAACTGTTGACATGTGTATCAAAGCTTGCGATAATACGCTCGCACCACAATACAATCAGATATGCCAGAAAAGCTTGGACAAGTCTCCAATTACGGTTGAGATGTGTATCAAAGCTTGCGATAATACACCCGCACTACAATACAACCAGATATGCCAGAGATGCTTAGGTAATCCTCCAATTACAGTTGACATGTGTATCAAAGCTTGCGATAATACGCCCGCAACACAATACAACCAGATATGCCAGACATACTTTGACTATCCTCCAATTACTGTTAACATGTCTATCAAAGCATGCGATAATACGCTCGCACCACAATACAACCAGATATGCCAGAAATGCGTTGACAATCCTCCAATTACAGTTGACATGTGTATCAAAGCTTTCGATTATACGCCCGCTCCACAATACAACTAGATATGTCAGACATGCTTGGGCAATACTCCAATTACGGTTGACAAGTGTATCAAAGCTTGTGATAATACGCTCGCACCACAATACAACCAGATATGCCAGTCATGCTTGGACAATCCTCCAATGACGGTTGACATGTGTATCAAAACTTGTGATAATACGCTCGCACCACAATACGACCAGATATGCCAGAGATGCGTGGGCAATCCTCAAATTACAGTTGACATGTGTATCAAAGCTTTCGATAATACGCCCGCTCCACAATACAACTAGATATGTCAGATATGATTGGGCAATTCTCCAATTACAGTTGACATGTGTATCAAAGCTTGCGATAATACGGCCGCACCACAATACAGCCGGATATGCCAGAAATGCTTGGGCAATCCTCCAATTACAGTTGATATGTGTATCAAAGCTTGCGATAATGCACCCGCACCACAATACAACCAGATATGCAAGAAATGCTTGGGCATTCCTCATATTACTGTTGACATGTGTATCAAAGGTTGCGATAATACGGCTGCACCACAATACAACCAGATATGCCAGAAATGCTTGGGAAATCCTCCAATTACAGGTGACATGTGTATCAAAGCTTGCGATAATACATCCTCCAATTACGGTTGACATGTGTATCAAAGCTTGTGATAATACGCTCGAACCACAATACAACCATATATGCCAGAAATGCTTGGGCAATCCTCCAATTACAGTTAACATGTGTATCAAAGCTTGCGATAATCCACCCGCTCCACAATACAACCAGATATGCCAGACATGCTTAGTCAATCCTCCAATTACAGTTGACATGTGTATCATAGCTTGCGATAATAAACCTGTACCACAATACAATCAGATATGCCAGAAATGCCTCGGAAATCTTCACATTACAGTTTACATGTGTATGAAAGCTTGCGATAATACGCTCGTACCACAATGCAACCGGATATGCCATAAATGCCTGGACAATCCTCCAATTACAGTTATCATGTGTATCAAAGCTTTCGATAATCAACCCGCTCCACAATACAACCAGATATGCCAGACATGCTTAAGCAATCCTCCAATTACAGTTGACATGTGTATCAAAGCTTCCGATAATACGCTCGCACCACAATACAACCAGATATGCCAGAAATGCTTGGGCAATCCTCCAATTACAGTTGACATGTGTATCAAAGCTTGCCTTAATCCACCCGCTCACCAATACAGCACGATATGCCAGACATGCTTAGGCAATCCTCCAATTACAGTTGACATGTGTATCATAGCTTGCGATAATACACCTGTACCATACTACAACCAGATATGCCAGAAATGCCTGGGCAATCTTCCAATTACAGTTGACATGTGTATCAAAGCTTGCGATAATACGCTCGTACCACAATACAACCAGATATGCCAGAAATGCATGGCAATCCTCAAATTACAGTTGACATGTGTATCAAAGCTTTCGATAATCTACCCGCTCCACAATACAACTAGATATGATAGACATGCTTAGGCAATCCTCCAATTACAGTTGACATGTGTATCAAAGCTTCCGATAATACGCTCGCACCACAATACAACCAGATATGCCAGAAATGCTTGGGCAATTTTCCAATTACAGTTAACATGTTTATCAAAGCTTGCCTAAATCCACCCGCTCCACAATACAACCAGATATGCCAGACATGCTTAGGCATTCCTCCAATTACAGTTGACATGTGTATCATAGCTTTCGATAATACACCTGTGCCATAATACAACCAGATATGCCAGAAATGCCTGGGCAATCTTCCAATTACATTTGACATGTGTATCAAAGCTTGCGATAATACGCTCGTACCACAATACAACCAGATATGCCAGAAAATCCTGGACAATCCTCCAATTACAGTTGACATGTCTATCAAAGCTTTCGATTATCCACCCGCTCCACAATACAACCAGATATGCCAGACATGCTTAGGCAATCCTCCAATTACAGTGGACATGTTTATCAAAGCTTCCGATAATATGCTCGCACCACAATACAACCAGATATGCCAGAAATGCTTGGGTTATCCTCCAATTACTGTTGACATGTGTATCAAAGCTTGCGATAATACACCCGCTCCACAATACAACTAGATATGCCAGAGATGTTTGCGCAATCCTCCAATTACGGTTGGCATGTGCATCAAAGCTTGCGATAATACCATCTCAACATAATTTCTCCAGATCGGCCATATGTGGTAATATCTTCCGCACACTATTTCGCCGGATCTGCTAGAACAGCGTGGGATGTCTTCATCCTTTTGGTAAAATGTACATCAAAGGGTGTATCTACAGATTATCTACTAACTATCGGCTTATATGCAACGCCTGCCTGGTAAATCCACCAAGCACTTACGCCGTCTGCATCCAGCGGTTTCAGAAACTCAATAACCTTTCAGTTTAATGCTATTTAAAAAACACACACTCCTATTTGTCCATTTTAGATGGTTAATTTGTAGGTCAAAGATTTTACTTTTATTAGATTTTTTTAAACTGTGTTTATTTCATTCTATGACCCTCTAGGTCCAATAATTTTATTAAGCTCAAAATGTCAATATTTTAGCGGCCATCTTGTATTTCAAAAAGGCCGCCATGGACAATGGTAGCACGGCAGAAATCTTCTAATAACTTGGACATGTATGGGTATGAAATGACCATAATGTGTCAAAATGTTCCTTAGACACCGTACATTATTTCTATAAATAACCCATTTGAATGTACTCGTTTGCATATTAATGAATATAAAAATGATTGAAAAATCATAAAATTTTTAAGGAAAAAGCCAAGCAAAGATATTTTTTTCATGCTTATTTCTGATAATTTAGAGGGTCAGATACTATTGGAACCAAATATGTATCCCTTTTAAGAATGTATATATAGGTAGATGTCAAAATGCATTCTTCTTTCATCAAAACAATAAGCATAACATCTTTAAAAAGTATCTGTATGAGTACAATTGGGACAAGATGAGTCAAAGGCTAAAAGAACTTTGAAAGAAAGGTAAGTCTTTACTGCAATTTCTCTCAAATTAGATCTATATCCAGTGGTAGTAATTTTGTTGAATATAAGTTTCTTCCCTTTTTGTTATCACACAATAAAACAAATTAAATAGTTGTTTCCCTTTGTTATATTCCGCCATTACATTTGACAAAAATAATTAGCTGACAACATTTTGTTTTTCTCATTTACATCATTGCAGGGTAATTTATTGGATTGATTTTATGTTATTCTCCTTTAATACCACTTTGCAAAGCATTTATGCAAAATTTTATGATATTGTTTTCTTTGTAAATCCATCATGGCAAAAAAAAAGTGTAGTAGTGGTCGGATGGGTACCTGTACTCGGATATTTTATCTCTATTCTTGCTATAATAATCAACAAATTCAACCGTACATTTTTGTATAGTACTTAATTTATTAAACGAGAATGAATTGTGTCAATGTATTAAAGATTTAAAATATTCTGTGTATATTTCAGAGAATAATGATAGATTCTCCACCACCGGATAAACGTGCCAGAACTAATTACTCCTTATGCCTGGTTTGACAGATTGACAATGGAGATAAACTTGTTGATACGACCAGAACAGAACAACAATCCCAGTATGGAGGGTATACAACTTTTTGATAACATCTCAAGACTTGAAAAACAGTATCAATGACAAGGGACATGCATTACCCATCATTAAATCTACTGCAAATGATTGGAAAACCTTAGTGACTGTTCTATAGAACATGTATGACCTTTATAAAATAGCATGTCCTGATTCAGGCAAAATAATAGTAACCTTTGATATGGATCTGTATAAGAAAGCATAAAAACTAGAATATATTGATCCCCAACACTATGGTGGAAAAAGGTGGTTGGCCCCTGGGCCATTCCACACAAGATTGTTTGGAAGACTATAGAAAACAGTGGTATCAATGACCTGTGGGTGAAGAGTGGGCTCTATTGTGATTTTGTTTGTAATCTTATCAAAAGCGGAAGCCACTATAACAGGGCTATGGAAGCCCATGAGACAACACTTCAAGTATATACAGACCTGTGGCTGTCAGCTTTCTTTGAAAGCCGCAAAAGAGTATATGAGGCATGAATTGCAGACTTCAGCAATCTTAATTGTGTCTTGCAGTCTGGTTCACATGAAGAAATAAAGAAAGCTCACCAAGATCTGAACATTACAATTGAATCCATTAATATAGAAAAGCAGCTGGCAGATTTTGATAAAGAAAATGAACAGCATCCTATGTATGCTTACTACAAAGGTTACATTCGATAAGTTATGACATTATTAGCATTTCAAAGGTCCATTAAAGATAAAGAACTGTTACTGTTTTAGCATTATTAGAAAGGCTAAGCACGTACTTCTTCGCTTTTAACCGTTTAGATTATGCACAGAACATACCAGAATTTTTTGCTAGGTCGTACGAATCGAAGGAAATAGAGCCAGAGATATGGATAAGTCTACTGAGGGGAGACTTTGCATACAGCTCCCAGAATACAATTCCAATTATTTCTATAAGACTGATCATTCACAGGAATACCAGAATAGGAAAATTAAGGGTGGTGGTGGTATATCAGGAATCACAACTTAGCTTATCACACTATTCAGATACTGTCTGGCTGCACCAGAGTTGTCAAAGATTTCAGAAAGAAGAAAACATACACCATGATTGGCAATACAGCTACATCCTCCAAAAAGCGTCACCAGCTAAATACGTCGCATGAAACAAGGCAAGATATTAATGTAGAAAAGTTGATAAAATAACTTAATGACTATAATCCATTCAAAGACAAGGGTGATAATCTATCCAATATTGTATCAAAGAAATGTCTAAGGAATGAAGCAAAAAAAAATGATGTTGAGAACAAAGGACACAAGAGATGAGTTTGTCAAGAATCGAAAAAACGGTGAAACAAACATGTATGACAAGATGACCAAAGTAAAGGTTCACAGTTGGAAGGAATTAAACAAAAGGAAAAAAGATAAGGACACGTCACAACAACAACTAAACAAAACAACTGCATTACTGTCAAGAATATATCCAGCGTTTTATGCCAACAGCTTTTTTAGTAACCAGATATTTACCTTCATGTTTGACATAAAACTGTTTCCTTTGCTATTATTTTCTGCAAACATATGAATGCAAAAGCATTAATGTTTAACTGTGGTGATATGTTTATTACAATCTGTGTCTAGTTTTATGTTTTATATTGATCAAGGCGATCAAAGAGCATCGTTGGGAATATGTATTCCCCATATTTCTAAGCTGAATCACACCCATACCAATACGAGATGTAGCAAGATTAAGTGATCTATTATACAATATTATATATTAATTACTATTTATTAATAGCTCAAACGCACAAATACAATGATGAAAATGCAATACAAACATAGATGTAATGGTCTTATCAGAATCATTCATACATCTTTAAAATGTAAATGTAAATGTATACGCTCGCGTACTTTGAACAGATATATTAAAGTGCATTGTCGTACACAGCTATTTGACTCGTGTATATGAATCATTTAAAGCTTCGTGCATTATTATATTTATGCAAACTTCATTCGTCGAGTGTTTGGAATATCTTATTAAATAAGCGAAAAATTGCGTATATAATATTTATGTTTTTAAAACATTAAAAATCAAGTCAAGTGAATATGTTTGTTAAAATGATGTACCCTATCGTGCATTAATGTTGTAGCAAACAACGAACGCTATTTCTTGTTTAACCTGTGCATATGCCATAGCAATAGGACGATTCCGTGTCACGCTGACTAAGTACTGACCTCGATGCCCTGCAAGATGGATTATACCGCATTAAAAGGCAGCATGCAATTACGCTTATGAAAAATCAAGTCCGTTTTCTTATATCAATTATTAAAGCACTATATAATGTTGTTCGTGCGTATTTAGTACGGAACCATAGGGGGCAACAATTACTTTAGCATGTAATTTAAAAGACGGAACGAACAGACGGTATATACACGAACCTTGGTACCCTTGTTTGCAGTCTAATTTACATACAAATCAAGTCCTTCGATTGTGATTTAAATCATCTCTGTAAGAACAACTATAAATACACATTTAAAGACTAAAACATTATTTGAAAATATCATATTTAGTACGATATTGTTTATGAATACATTTTATTTATTTATTATAAAACATGCAATATATTTTTTATCGCATCAGTGTTTAGTTGGGATCAAAATTACAGACAAAATTTCAAAAGAAAGCAAATCTGTAAATTAGTCAAACTATTTCTTTAATAAAGTATAGAAATATTTAAAGAAAAGGAAATACTGTGAATATTGAAAATATAGATGTTGTTACATTTATCAATCTGGTTTATTTTTTAAGAATATGTATATAATACATTTGTGAATCTCCCGTGGTATATGAATTAGTTTTAATGCTGATATCTAAGGAAATAGATAAGAACACAGAAATACCAATCAATCATAAGATGTTTATTTGTATAAATTTGTTACTTACCAGAAACCCAACTTGATGATAATTGATGACATAAATGCAAAACTTGGTTCTAAGACTCCTTCCCGAACCGCCCAGACGAGCTACATTCAATCGGAAATGACTTTTCTGATGCATATTATAAATACACAATAAAGGTTTGAATCCTTTTTAATCTTCAATAACATAACATTAAGAAAAGAAGTTCAATAAAAGTAAACAATAATACAATGTTCTGTATTATCTGTCTGGAAAGATAATTATGTAACCACAGCATATTCTCACACCGAAGTCTCTTTTGAGTCGAGAAAAAAACATTTAGGATTCGTACGGAAAAGCGGACAGTCAGTCGTCATGCAATTAGAAACCTATTTTACCACAAGTGTTCAAAATGTAGAGACGGCTGTTGTGTGTACGAAGGTCAAAGCTTACACTTATAGGCAAAGCTTCAAACTGTGACATAAAACAGCTTGTTAAGACTGTAGCTTCGTCATTCATCATATATAAAAAAAATTCACATATGCCCACCCATAATACAGCTTGTAGAATCAAATTCTAAATAATTTTACCGTGTTATGACGGCATGTCGAAAGAAAGATCCAAGTCACCTAGACCAAAGGTCTATAGCAACCAGAGGTGCAGTTTTACAATAACAAAACGAAAATGTTTACCATGAGGAAAAATAGTATTTGCCTGTAAGAGCAGTCTCCGCGGATCAAAAGTCAACGTCAAGTATGTTGGTCAAATGTCAAATATGCAATACTTCTTATTGTATATACTTTAACCTGATAATTCATCATATAATATTGACAATACATGTAGTTTACTACACATGTTCAAAATGTGGAATAGACGTGTCACGCACAACCCATGCGCTCTTACTCAAAGGTCACCCTAAGTGGTAAAAGGTCTAAAATATGCATGGTGCAGCTTGTTTCTTCTAGAACTCGGTAATCGGTAAGTAAGCAATCATTAGACATTGTTACCCTATTCTTTAAATACGATTAGCTCTACCAAAGCAAAAGGTGTTGTCTTTAATAAATCAAATCTATATGTAAAACATAAAACATGTATAATTATTACATACCTTGTATCATCCGATCAGTTGTCGCTATTTGTATAACGTGATCGTCCGCTATTTTACTGTATAGGGCGTTTATATCAAAGTTGGGACGATTTTTTTTCTATAGCTGCACTTTCCAGCAATATTGTTGTTACTAAAAGATTTTCTATGTTGATATGATCTTGTGGTACCAAAGTGTAATACTCGTATAATCTCAGTGGCTTATATATAGTATTTCTTTATTGTACGCATAATTGACAGATGTTGAATTCCAATAAGTTCCTATTTATCAATTCATGGCACTTCATTAAGTTTTTTCCTTTAAACGAAATCGACGAATGAAAAATTAAACCGCTGTCTTATGAAATTGAATATAGAAACATGAACGATTTTAAAGAATATACATAACTAAAACAGTAAAACCGTTAATGCATACATCAAAGTGCATGCATACACGGAATGGGCATGTATACATAAAAATGGGTCCCAATTAATCGTTCATATTGCAATAACTCGTATATAATACATTTGTGAAACTTCTGTGTTATATGATTCAGCATAAATGCTGATATCTAAGAAAACAGATTAGAAGAAATAAACAACAATAAATCATAACATGTTTATTTGAGTCAACAAATTTCGTTCCAGGAAACCAACTTGATAATCATTGATGACATAAATGCAAAAATTGGTTCTAAAACTATTTTCCGAACCGCCCAGACGAGCTACATTCAGTCGAAAATGACTTTTCTAATGCATATCACTTATAAAGGGAATATTTTTACCACAAAATATAAATACACAATACAAGCCTGACTCCTTTTTAATCTTTAATGGCAATCAACGAAAATGTACAATAATATAATGTTCTCTATGATCTGTCTGGAAAGATAATTATGTACACATAGCATATTCTCACACCAAAGACACTTTTGACTCGACAAATAACATTTAGGATTCGGACAGAAAAGCGGACAGTCAGTCGTCATGCAATTATAAACTTATTTTACCACACTTGTTCATAATGTAGAGACGGCAGTCGTGTGTACTAAGGGCAATGCTACACTTAGTAAAGGTTCGAATTTGTACATAAAACAGCTTGTTAAGACTGTAGCTTTGTCATTTATCATATATAAGAACAATCCACAAATGTCCGACGATATACAGCTTGTAAAATTGAATTCGAAATATTTTCACCGTGTTTTGACAGCATGCCGAATGAAAAAAACCTGTCCCTAGATCAAAGGTCAATCTCCACTAAAAGGCTCCGTTTTAAAATAACACAGCACATGTTTAGCATCAGGGAAAAGAGTAGTGCAGCTTGTTTCTTCTAGAAAATGAGTTCGAAATGTTGGTGACAAGCAATTAGTCACAATAATGCTATTTTTGTAATGTTGACATACAACATGACTTTACTCGTAAGGTTGCCGCAAGGTTTATGCTTGCAATACCACGCAAAATAAGATATATATGTCTGCTACGTTATAAAAAACGCTAGTTACAGTTCGAAAATATGGAGTATGAAATTAGGAAGATCACAGAAATAGAGATATGCCTTTTATTCAAGGTAAATGATTCTAACTTAAAAGAATCATTAATGGGAGGTTACTCGTTTGGTATGTATTATCATGCGTAAAGCGTTTTTTTATCCAGTAACTATCAAGCTCTTGTGAATTTCGCCATTAGAACGAATGTAAACACATTGAACGCACTATATAATAATATAGTATTTGTTATTGGTTTTGAGTGACAACATTAGTCCAAGGCGTCAAAACATAATATGTTTAAAGGCAAACGCTTATTGCATAATCTTTATTTTCAAAGGATATGTATTCTATCGACACAGAAATAGAGAAGTCGGTATGAGAACAAACATTAGACACTGTAACACTAATCTTTATATACGATGAGCTCTACCAAAGAAAAAGCATTGTGTTAAATAAAGCATTTCTATTTGTAAAACATAAAACATGTATAATCATTTTATACCTTATATCATCCGATCAATTGTCGCCATGCGTATAACGTGACCGTTCAATATTTTACCGTATAGGGCGTTTATTTCAAAGTTGGGACGAATTTTGTTCTATAGCACTAATGTCCAGCTGCATATTTGTTACCACAGGAATTTCAATGTTGATATGGTCTTGTGGTGTGTTAGTGGGCGGGGGTGGGGGAAAAGCCGGAGTACCCGAAGGAAATCCCACTTGTCCAGTATGATGACTACCAACCAAACTCAAACTTATACCAAAACGTTTGTTTTGTTTTGCAAATTTAGAAAAACAACACCCACTTAAATTCGTACGATTAATTTAGGGTGATCTGTTAATTTGTTTGTATTTTTATTGATGCTTTAGGATGTGTGTAACTGTTTCAGGTACGTTTGATATGTTTGCAAAAAGCATTATATAGTGTTCAAATGCAATACGGATTTCGTAGGTTATGGTACCATATTGTATTTGCATGAAGACAGACATTCAGCCTCATATTTTTCAAAAGCATTTCCTGTGCCTTTCTGACAAATGTTGTTGTGTTTACACATGTACAATTAACCCAACACGTGTTATGTTGAGAATCAATAGTCACGCCCGATATTGTTTTGCTTGTGTCGCCATATAACGCTTCAATGGCGCCTTAATTATGCGTCACTTTGATGCCATTTTGCAGCTAACTGCATCTTGCGTTCGGCCTACTGCCTGTTTATAACCTATGTACTGACGGTTTTGTAGTGGTTATGCAGAGAGTATATTTCACTTTTGTAGCTGAGCATGAAATAAACGATGAGATTGTGGAAAATTGCATTAAGAAGGTTAGAAGAAAAACGTCAATTACATCACTTGCAAAAAAACTTGTATAACACGTGCAAAAATATAGGATATTTGTTTCGGTGGAATATCGATTTTAAATCACGAGTGCGGCACTCGAAAAATATTGTTTTGCTATGATCTTGAGTGAATTAAAATCGATATTCCACCGAATCAAACACATTTTCTTTTTTTTATGCCTTTTACTCCGTGTATTTACATTGTAAAAGAGTTTAGCTGAAGAATTTCGCTGGAATAACGACGTCATTTCGTCAATGGCGTCGTTTCACAGTAAAACAGTGAGAATTGTCGAAAAAATTCACTGTTAATTTTTGCTGTTTTAAACAGTGATTATTAATTTTAATTTACTGATATTTTTCTATAAACCAACGGAATACATAAAATAAAACATATCAACAAGCGTTTTGGATCAATCATAAAGCATTTTAACAACAAACAGGTTCTAACAGTCAACATGTAACCGTCATTAGGCATGCTTCAGCAACTAGGCACGATGTTTATATGTGTTCTTAAATATTTCTCTATGTCATCACGATTGTATGTTATTATACACTCCTACGTGTTTAGTCACTAGACTCACAAACGTTGGAAAAATTTTGAACATGCAAAGGCAATGAAAGAAACTAGTTATTGCTTACCGGAGAATGAATAGAATGGGATTTTTATGAAAACCTTCCTTTTTGAGAAAAGTGGTATAAAAATAAAAAATACCATTCTTTTGCGATGGATCGTTTTTTAAGTACACCGACACTTAGTAGTTGTTTCTATAAGAATGAAACATGCATAAATGATGCCTAAGATGGATTAGTTTTATCAATCACACGTTTGTTAACAGAAATAATCTTTAAACAGCCACTGTTATCAGCAGTCCGCACTTAAATATTATTGAAGCTATGATTGAGGCGCTTTTCAATTGCTAGTCTTAAGGGAAGTTTAATTTTTCACGGTCTCGTATGCTAAAGTTAGGTAAACAACAGCTCGACAGGTGGGAACGTGATTAATACCGTTTCGATTGTAAACAAGGCGAACCGAAAATCCCCATTACATCCTGTTTTTCTGACTATAGCGACACGTAGGCGATTGAGCGTTATATAAACAAGTCAGGTTGTGAAGCGACAACAAGGAACGGACCATTGATAAGAAAGGTAATAACTTATGTCTGCTTTTAATGTTATTCTATCTTAAGATATTTGAAGTTATTTTACTGCTCCGTTATTTTTGCTGATTGGCATAAGGCGTGTTTTAATACAAATAGTGTTATTTTCAAATGCATAAATTATATCGTTTGCATTTATACATTTATTCATAAGGTTTAATAAATGAAAAATTACTTTAAATTAAAATACGTAATTGTTTAATAAAATTTCGATTAAAAGTTTGACTATCCATTGCAATGTTGAAGACATTTTCTTATCGGGAACCCTTTGTTATATTTATAACCCACTATTATTCTATTCATCTTAGGTCAAATTGCATGGCGCACTTCCATGAATATTTTCTTCAATGTGTTGATTGTTTACATAAATTTCTGACCTGTTAAACTTTTGTTTACTGAATTGATAACTGGAATCTCACCAAGAAACACATGTTAGCCTTTTTTTCTGCGTTCATCTAGCCGAGTATTCTGTTCTCGATTCAGATGCAGGGCACACATCGAGTACTCCTACAGTTGTCCAGGTTTGGTTCCGTACTGTTTCGGTGCCTCGAGTGTCAGTCTTACTGAAGACATGTGCGCCAAAGCTTGCGATAATATCAACTCCGAAAATTACCGCCAGATCTGTCGGAAATGCGTGGAAAATCCCCCACTTAGTTCTGGCATGTGCACAAGAGCTTGCGATAATATCAACTCCGAAAATTACCGCCAGATCTGTCGGAAATGCGTGGAAAATCCCCCACTTAGTTCTGGCATGTGCACAAGAGCTTGCGATAATATTAACTCCGAAAACTACCGCCAGATCTGTCGGAAATGCGTGGAAAATCCGCCACTTAGAGCTGACATGTGCACAAGATCTTGCGATAATATCAACTCCGAAAATTACCACCAGATCTGTCGGAAATGCGTGAACAATCCTCCACTTAGTGAAGGCATGTGCACACACGCTTGCGATAATATCAACTCCGAAAATTACCTCCAGATATGTCGGAAATGCGTGGAAAATCCCCCACTTAGTGCTGGCATGTGCACTTGCTTGGATGGTAAGTTTATTATAACCTATGTCTATTTATATATTTTCGCTTTTTGTATTAAACGGTGCATACTTGTTAAGGGTTCTTTCTGAATGTTCCATTGTTTTGTATTGTTTTGTATTGTAAGTGTTGTAAGTGTCTTAGTGTTGCCTACACATGTGTATGTGTTAATAAAGAGAATGAAACTGTGATTGTGCATTTCACTATGCTTATTAATTGACCATTTGCCAGCTGTCAATCAAAGGAGCTGAAAAGCCCACATTCAACCAATCAGATTTCGATTTTCGACACTCATTAGCAGCGCCTATCCACGTCATTTTTGTCCGCCAAACACATAGTGTCGTAGTAATCGTATGCGCGTTTCATTTAACAATTAGGCGTTCAGGCAAATTTACATTGATGAGTAAAATTCATTATATGTAATAAAAATAATTATTTTGTATGCGAACATTTCACAGACGGAAATTCTTTTTGCACACTTATTTAAATTCACTTTTTGCTTTAGCAAGAGTCATGGTTTGACATAATATATTGACAAATGCACATAATATAATAACTGATTGACTTAATATAAGGTCACATCTGCATGAAGAATTGGTTGTTTGAATTAATATAAGGATTGTTCGACATTACCACATGCACGGAATACGATGAAATAATGACATAATATATTGACAAAGTGACTTAAAATATTTCCTTTCGGACTCAACAATGTTCATTTTATATTTAGTATTAAACAACAGTTTAAACAACAACAATCTCTGCGGTGCAATCATATTGCAAAATCATCTATCGTATTCTTTGCATAAAAAGATATGCCTACTGTATATAAGTAGTTTTTGCAAATAAAATTTGTATATACATATCAAAGCGATTTATCACTACGTGATGGAAAAAAATGTATAGTATTTATTTTGTATTGTATTTAAAACCGAAGTATAAATAATAATATTGCTTTCATATCATGTACGAGTTATTAAAGTGCACATTAAATGATGTTGTTTTCCCGGCAATCACTCAATTTTCTTATATGAAGTCAGCAAATGCGCCAGAATTGGAAAGCTTGATCATGGCGTATATTTTCCAGGGAGATATTTGAAAACGTTCAATGAGCGAATGTTAAATGTATAACTAATAAGGTTAATCACCAAAATTAACGCATCAACAGTTTCTAACTTTCCTTTTGAGGATATTGAATTGTGCCCCTTTTCTTGATTCGTGTTCCTAAACTGATTTAAAGAGAGCAAAATATCAGCTGCGCCGGCAGGAGTGAAATCTTACTTTAAGTCCGAGTCCCACAATTTACATAAGTGACAAACTGACACACAATCATGCCAGTCGAACAAAGCACATGACACATCACAAACAAACACAAACACACAATTACAGAACATTGGACGTCGGTATTAGATCGAAAACAGCGTGTGTACATTATAAATTAACCGCAAAGCTTTACAATTCATTTCAACACGTATAAGTTCGTCGTTACCGCACACTATTCATAGAAACAATAACTAATTAATTCACAGCAACTGATTTATTTAGAATGTAAAACACTAGTCATATACAGTGAGTCGAAAAAAGGAAACTTAAGCTCAAATATTTCTGGTAGTTATAGGAAATACAGACATGTATCATTATAATGTATGCTTGCCATTACAACAACATATAACTACTGCCGACGGGTAAACATTAGCTCATTATACAATGAAGGTTATGCTCGATTTGAACCCCTCTTTCAGCATCGTCATTGATATTCGTGCTTTGGTCTTATAGGAAAATAAAACACTAATTTCATTATAACAACGCGTATAATTACATACTAAAAATATGCAACAGTCAAATAAATATGAGCGACCGACCGACCAACCGGCAAGCAGACAGGTCGGCCGGGCGGGCGGGCGTCCGGGCGGACGGACGGGCTGTAAATTTAAACAGACAGTTCATTTAGACATATACAAATCCACAGTGTCTTCAAACTAAATATACACATGATTTTTTCCCACGTAAATAGGTATAACAACATGCAAATAAACACAATCGATTGCAATACCACTAAGGTTATATCAAGGCGATAATTGCATTTCACATTACACATTATTATTAACAATCATATTTCTTTAAACCGAGGCTTCTTTGATATATTTACAAACATCAGAAATTACTTCTCACATGAATCTTATAGCTTGTGGATTTTATAAAACAAAGGGTTGATATAAAATATAAAGCTAATTTTTCTTTCTTAGATCAGTGAAGATCAGATCAGCGTCATATTCGTGTAAAATGGTATTCGTCTTCTAAATCACTGTCATTACATCATAAACAATACCGGTCATTTCGTGGAATGTTATTCTGAGCGTATGTGCCAGTTTGGATTTTCAACGTGTGTGTAGACACTCTTAATGTTACAAAGAATACGCGCAATCATACATATAGTAAGTCTAAGTATTCTTCGAATTCAAAAGAGTTTGTATACGAGACCTAAACATATTTAACCATAATGCATTGTGGTATATAATATATAAACATTTTAAAATATCGACGTATAAAACATGAAAAAGGTTATTTTCATTAACATAATTTTGTACAATCGACATCAATATATAAAAAGCATCAACCGATTAATAACCTTTTCTAAAGATAAAAAGAAACTTACTAAAGTAATCCCTCTATAGCTATTTATATCATTAAAGAACCTTTTTTATTCAAAGTGCTTATAACCCCTTCTGCCTATTTATATGTGATAATCGCTCCCTGTTTTTAAACTAAAAAACATTATATCTTAAGCAACAAAAAAATCTTAAGAAAACGTTTAATTTTAGCTGTTTTGTTTTGCAGTGACAATTCTTATCTATTGAATTCGTTTCCAAATTCTCCGAATATTTTGCCTTAGATATAATGCCATAAACGTAAACCGTCAATCTATTGTACAGGACTTTCTAAAGACGTAACGCAAATGTCATACACATTTATTAAAATTTAATAAACTCATTTATAAATAAGTCTTTGTAATTTTAAATGATTGTATTTATTCTTAATTGTCGGAAAAAATGTTTGTTCGCATACATCTATTTACGTAAACGATATAAGTATGCAGTACATTACTTTTTCAGCTACTCATTTTTTCAATTATCACAAAGTTAAAGTGAAACCTGAAATTAACTCGATAAACATACATGCAATCATATTTTACTGGAAATTCATCGTTCTTTGATAAATCTTATTCGAAGAATAAAAGGGTATAGCAATCATATTTTAAAATGATTTCCAGTCTGACCTTTCTATTATGTCCACCTTACAGCGAAACATAAATGGGTGAAAGTTAGGAATTTTTAAAATGATATTAGGGCTATACTCTTTGTTATCTGATATGGAGTTACTTTAAAGTAAACGAAATAATGTATTTTCCAATAAACTAGGATATATTATATTTCGATTTTATGTGTATCTGACGATTGCCATTTAATGTTCGGCAATGGGCCTTTTAAATCAATATGTGTATATTTGAGAAATATGTCATACCTGTTTTTATGTAAATGACTTGTCTGAAACGTATTTAGAATGTGCGCAGCCCGAACACCTTGTATACTATTGTGATGAAGAAGAGTAGATTTATTGTGCACTTGCTTTTATTTTTGGTTGAATTAATGCAAGCTGATATCCCGAAATAGTACACTTTTAATAAGTGTTTTTATTTAGTTTAAAGTCGAATGAACACGATAACACTTTAAAATGTGCATGGTAATTATAGTTATAAACATGCACCTACATGTTTACATTTCGCAATTCGATTCGAATTTTCCACGTAATTTCTATACATGAGGTTTGTTGTTAGATGTAAACCTACATGTATTCTAAATATGGTTGTTCGTAATTCAACTCTGAAGTTGTAGGTAATTTCCCTAGATGATGTTTGTTTTCGTTTTAAGATATTAGATAATAAATCTCTAAAGCCTTGAACACAGTATTTCGCGATAGGATTAAATTATTATTACTTTAGTACCTTTTATAAACAACTAATTGTGTTCAGAGTACAGTTAAAAATGACATGATTGTTTAGATCAAGTCCTGAAACATAACTCATATTGATTTTCTTTAAGACTACTATTGTTAAATGTTTGTACTTCAGAAATTCTTTACAAACTGTATACACCTTTAATTTTATAACGTTTGTACAGTCTGGAGACCGTTTCAATAAGCCCTCGTGAGTATGGTAAGACTCGACCACTATTTGCGAATATCGCTACTAACCATGTTACGTTTCAATTAACATTCGTAACTAACGATAATGTAGATTGCTCTTGTAAGATAATGAGATGTAAGTAGCAGTCGTTGCAACGGCGCATTCAACATAGACGTCGCCAATATTGTGCGTACACGCCGAGTTAGACGATTTTTGCTCCGTGTTGTTGGACAACATCCAAGAAGATGTGTTTATGTCTCGATATAGATCAGTTGATTGTTCTTGTTTACAAACGGGATTTTCCGCGCTTGCGCACTGTATAATGTCAAACACTGAATGGTTGGCAAAAGCACCGGTTATAGTAACGTAAAGCATATGCATACAGGCATGGGTTTAGTCAACATATTGATAAGAAAATCAGATATAAAGATGGGAAAACTTAAATGATAATTTAAAGAAATCATATTTATTACCTATATTGTTTAGTAATAACTTATATTTAATTCTTATAAAAATACTAGTTATTCATCATCACCAGAGTTAAGGTGGGCTCAACTTTGAACACTAACAAGTCGACTATTTAATTGATATGACACATTTTTGTAAATTAGACGTACAATTTACTGTACAACGGATTGCACAAATGATAAAAACAAACAACACAATATGAATCTTGAAAATCCAGTTGTCAATATAAATATCAATGCGTGCTAGTGTTATTTTTCCTAAAAGATTGAAAAGGTACGAGGTGTAGTGGATAAAATCTAAAGAAAAGTCCAATAAAAAGCAAACAAACAATATTGTAATGGGATTCTTATATTTTTTTTAATTCGATGGCATGAACGATGGATTTTGACTTTAAAGTTAATATTTTAACTTAAGTGGACTGTGTGGTGTCTGCGAACCAAGACTGTAAGTTTCCAACGAAAACTATGTCAGCAAGCTTTTTTAAAGGAATCCGAATTTGCATCCTTATTAGTTTTCTAGGACGTTTACCTGCACAAAACAATATAATTGAAGTGTTTATAGCAGCAAACTACTGCGAGTTTGTTTATGATAATACATGTAACCATGAATGTCAAATGTGTATCCTCTCTCGAATGTTTAGTAAAAGGGGATATAGTTTTTATGCGAATGGCATTGTAATGTTTCTGATCTTCTTACACTCTACACGAGGCTTATACAAAGTGTACTTCACTGACACCTGAGCTTTACGATTAAGTTGCCTATGCAATAACGCTTAATATTAAAGTCATTTTTTTCAGACCAGATTCAGACCTGAAAAGTTTGTTACAAGCGGACATCATACTAAAACACATAAGGAAATCGTTCTTATTTTAGAAATTGTAGGGTTTTGGTACATGAGCATTGTACTTCTCATTATTAATATCTATACAACCATGAAGTCTCGTGTGGAGTTATTATATAAGTTATATAGCCCTAACAAATTTGTAAAAGACGGACTTTGTAACCGACGGACATCATGCACTTCTCCTCATTGATATATCTACAACCATGAAGTCCCGTGTGGAATTATTATATAAGTTCTGAGATATAGCCTTAACAATTTTGTGACAGACGGACTTTTTCACAGACGGACATCATTCACTACTCTTCATTGATATCTCTACAACCATGAAGTCTCGTGTGGAATTTTTATATAAGTTCTGAGATATAGCCTCAACAATTTTGTGACAGACGGACATTGTCAAAAACGGACATCATTCACTTCTCCTCATTGATATCTCTACAACCATGAAGTCTCGTGTGGAATTATAATATAGGTTCTGAGATATAGCCTTAACAATTTTGTGACAGACGGACTTTTTCACAGACAGACATCATTCACTTCTCTTCATTGATATCTCTACAACCATGAAGTCTCGTGTGGAATTATTATATAAGTTCTGAGATATAGCCTTAACAATTTTGTGACAGACGGACTTTTTCACAGACGGACATCATATAATTCTCCTCATTGATATCTCTACAACCATGTAGTCTCGTGTGAAATTATTATATAAGTTCTGAGATATAGCCTTATCCATTTTTCAGACAGACGGACTTTTTCACAGATGGAAATCATACACTTCTCCTCATTGATATCTCTACAACCACGAAGTCTCGTGTGGAATTATTATATAAGTTCTGAGATATAGCCCTAACAAATTTGTAAAAGACGGACTTTGTAACAGACGGACATCATGCACTTCTCCTCATTGATATATCTACAACCACGAAGTCTCGTGTGGAATTATTATATAAGTTCTGAGATATAGCCTTAACAATTTTGTGACAGACGGACATTGTCACAAACGGACATCATTCACTTCTCCTCATTGATATCTCTACAACCATGAAGTCTCGTGTGGAATTATAATATAGGTTCTGAGATATAGCCTTAACAATTTTGTGACAGACGGACTTTTTCACAGACAGACATCATTCACTTCTCTTCATTGATATCTCTACAACCATGAAGTCTCGTGTGGAATTATTATATAAGTTCTGAGATATAGCCTAAACAATTTTGTGACAGACGGACTTTTTCACAGACGGACATCATACAATTCTCCTCATTGATATCTCTACAACCATGAAGTCTCGTGTGAAATTATTATATAAGTTCTGAGATATAGCCTTATCAATTTTTTAGACAGACGGACTTTTTCACAGATGGAAATCATAAACTTCTCCTCATTGATATCTCTACAACCACGAAGTCTCGTGTGGAATTATTATATAAGTTCTGAGATATAGCCCTAACAAATTTGTAAAAGACGGACTTTGTAACAGACGGACATCATGCACTTCTCCTCATTGATATATCTACAACCACGAAGTCTCGTGTGGAATTATTATATAAGTTCTGAGATATAGCCTTGACAATTTTGTGACAGACGGACTTTTTCACAGACGGACACCATTCACTTCTCTTCATTGATATCTCTACAACCATGAAGTCTCGTGTAGAATTACTATATAAGTTCTGAGATATAGCCTTAACAATTTTGTGACAGACGGACATTATCACAAACGGATATCATTCACTTCTCCTCATTGATATCTCTACAACCATGAAGTCTCGTGTGGAATTATTATATAGGTTCTGAGATATAGCCTTAACACTTTTGTGACAGACGGACTTTTTCACAGACGGACATCATTCACTTCTCTTCATTGATATCTCTACAACCATGAAGTCTCGTGTGGAATTATTATATAAGTTCTGAGATATAGCCTTAACAATTTTGTGACAGACGGACTTTTTCACAGACGGACATCATACAATTCTCCATATTGATATATCTACAACCATGAAGTCTCGTGTGGAATTATTATATAAGTTCTGAGATATAGCCTTAACAATTTTGTGACAGATGGACTTTTTCACAGACGGAAATCATACACTTCTCCTCATTGATATCTCTGCAACCATGAAGTCTCGTGTGGAATTATTATATAAGTTCTGAGATATAGCCCTAACAAATTTGTAAAAGACGGACTTTGTAACAGACGGACATCATGCACTTCTCCTCATTGATATATCTACAACCATGAAGTCTCGTGTGGAATTATTATATAAGTTCTGAGATATAGTCTTAACAATTTTGCGACAGACGGACTTTTTCAAAGACGGACATCATTCACTTCTCTTCATTGATATCTCTACAACAATGAAGTCTCGTGTGGAATTATTATATAGGTTCTGAGATATAGCCTTAACAATTTTGTGACAGACGGACTTTTTCACAGACGGACATCATTCACTTCTCTTCATTGATATCTCTGCAACCATGAAGTCTCGTGTGGAATTATTATATAAGTTCTGAGATATAGCCTTAACAATTTTGTGACAGACGGACTTTTTCACAGACGGACATCATACACTTCTCCTCATTGATATCTCTACAACCATGAAGTCTCGTGTGGAATTATTATATAAGTTCTGAGATATAGCCTTATCAATTTTGTGACAGACGGACTTTTTCACAGACGGACATCATTCACTTCTCTTCATTGATATCTCTACAACCATGAAGTCTCGTGTGGAATTATTATATAAGTTCTGAGATATAACCCTAACAATTTTGTGACAGACGGACATTGTCACAAACGGACATCATTCACTTCTCCTCATTGATATCTCTACAACCATGAAGTCACGTGTGGAATTATTATATAAGTTCTGAGATATAGCCCTAACAAGTTTGTGAAAGACGGACTATGTAACAGACGGACATCATACACTTCTCCTCATTTATATCTCTACAACCACGAAATACCATGTTGAATTATTATATAGGTTCTGAGGTTTAGCCCTAACAAGTTTGTTAAAAACGGACTTGGTAACTATTATCATATGCCGACGTCGGAGGTGTAACACTTTACCTGTCCCAGTAGACTATCATACATGTAAGGGTACATGTACTGTCATACGATGGGATGATCTAGTTTATGTTATGGTAGACTGACTGGACTTAATTCGGGACATTGTATGATGTGGTGCTCTTGGCGGTCACGGGTGTTGACCAGGCCACGAACTACTGTTGATTTGGGTTAAGATACTATTTTTAAAAGGATGATGGGGAGGTTGTTTACTTGCTGAGACCATCACGTTTTTCTACAACGTGACCGTTTATATAAGCATTTATATAAACCTTTATATAAGCATTTATATAAGGATTAGTATAAAAGCGGGGTATTTTTAACAAACGCAGGGCCTTCTTGGATAGCAACTCGCACAGTGAACATCCCAACTTAACGGCTTCACGGGATAGTGCAGGATAGACGGACATTGGGACATTTACTTATTGGACGGATTATATTTGTGTTGGAGTATCTCGTTTATTTCTTTACTGATTATTTCTCGTCTCAATGTATTAAAGAAGAATTATATATTAATAAGGATAAGATACGTTTACAATACAATATATATACGAACATTTAATCAAGAATAAAAGTTGTTATATGCTAGAAAAAGACTTGTTGCCTTATTTTGCAAACTAATGAATAATCTACGAACCTGGGACATTTATGTCAAAACAAAAAATTACACAACGCGACTTAAAACGAACTTTGAGAAACAATAGATTTACATAAGGGCGGGAGTGCCACATAGAGTAAATTATTTTTGGTGCCGTGACGCAGGATACTCACAAGGCGCCACAGAGGGATATTGTCATGTGGTTGTCCGTCCGTTTGTGAGAGTGGGACGACGGACGACGGACAACGCAATAACAATATCCCTCCAACTTCGGGCTAGGATAATACTGCCCGACGAATGAGGAATACCCGTACAATATCAAAGGCTTATATATAATGTTTCTTTTTTTTTCGCATAATATACATTTGTTGAATTCAAATATTTTCGTGTCATATCAATTGATTGCAATTTAGTTAGTAAACTTTATATCAATGTTATATAAAAACGCTAGGTATAGTTCGCACAAACCCTTTCCGTCATATGGAGTACAAAAGTATAATGAATATCACAGAAATCAGAGACATCCCATTAATTAAAGGTTAATGATACTCACTTAATAAATCGTATATTGGACGTTACACGTTTAGCGTGTATTAGCAATAGTGCAGAGATTGTTTATCCTGTAACAATAAGGCTTTCACGAATTTCGCCATACAACAGAATCATTACATATAGAACGCACTATATGATTGTTTGTGTTTTTTGGGTTTCAGTTGACAGCTTAAACCCAAAGCTTTAATTTAATTTTAATATATTTAGAGACTCAAGCCTATCGCACAATCGTATTGCTCTCAGTACATGCATACTATAGACACAGAAGTAGCGAAGTCAAATAGTGCGCCATTATGAGACACTGTGAAGGTTATCTTGTTTACGTACTAAATTTTTATTAAAGGTTACACAAAATAAAGATTGATAATGAATCATATTAACAATAACATGCAACGAAGAATATACACGCTTAAACTTGTCATGTCAGCAGTTTAAAATGAACATCTAATCGTAAAGATAATGACAAAAGCGTCGTTAAATGATAATCGATCAGAGATGAAACCGAAAAGTAAAGTATGTCAATTTATGAACTAGAAATAAAAAATAATAAAAAAAATTCCTTATAGCAATACATGTAAATAGAAGTAGAGTAATATGTCAACTCGTGTGTACACGTGACTGAGGCTGTTTAAAATTAGCAAATGACAACACAGTGGGTAAAACTGTTAACAATAGTTGTTTTTTTAATGCGTGTCTTTGTTTTTCACTCGCTTTTTAAATAAGCCGCTTAATTACTGGTATGATCATAGTTATCAAAAATTGATTTCGTTTGATGTTTAAACTTTAGCTGTAATTGGTATGTGTATTAATTTTTCGTTATGTAATTAATCAACAATTATTTCAAGTTAGAAACATAATTTTCGTGGAGAGTCTCACACTTTTGTGACAGTGTTATTGAAACCCTTAGTCGAATGGCTTCTTTCCATGCGGGAGTACCTGTCTGTGAACCGCGCAGCCCGAACGACGACATTTGGAAATCCTAAGGTGGATTCACGTGAGAACGGAATCGGATCTTCGCATTTCTTGTCAGTGAGATTGCATTTCTTTGTGGGAAATATTTTTTCACGCAGTTTAGAGTAGACATACATTTGGGGTCCCACCCTAGTTTCTTCAGATACCTTAAATATAACATTGCATTTAAGACGTTTGGTAATGACTTGGCTTATAATATTATGTGACAATACAAAATGCATAATTACTAGCAATGTGCATCACGCACTTATCCACATGCGCCCTTGCTCATGTTAAACGATTTAGCGACGGCATTGGCGTACTTATTGGAAGATCGAACATGGTATTTCAAGCAATTAAACCGATACCTCTTGCTGACTGGTAGATGAAACGTTTTCAGAATTCGTTTGAACTGAAATGTAAATTCGATGTCTTAGTATTTTGCAAACATGTAGTAAAAGCAATCGTGCTATGAGAGGTTTAATTTGACTGTCAATAAGTATATATTTGTTATACATAATGTTTGACAATAAACAATTAAAAGCATCTACTTACAATTACTCTTGGCACTCTTCTTGTACTTGCTCGTCTTTTGCTAAACGTGAATAAAATACCCTGATTTAATAACAGTGTTATAGCAAATACTTATATAAACCTCGTAAATGTCTATAACATTTAAGAATATGTAACCATAACATAGAGAAATACAATTCAAAGTTATGTTACCGATGTTGATCTTTCAATCGATTTAAAGTTTTCTCGTTTGTTGTACTCGTTTCTTAATGCTGTTCTGACCTGTAAAAGACGTGCGTCAACAACACCCCAAAAGAAACTTAAAGCAATACAAATGTAAAGTAAGTGTTTCTAGTGTTTTTTGGATAGGAATCGAACATAAATAAACTTACCTGTTGGTTGAAAATGCAATGGAATATGAAGATAAACAGGCCCTGAAAACAAGTACGAAAAACAAATAAACCAATAAAAAGAGGCTGTTACAAAATATATGTATGTTTTAAACATGCAATAGTAATTTTCAATTAGATTTGTGGGTTGTTACAGTTTGTGAAAACTACCTGCAATCCATTGAACAAGGCAAATAGGTATTGCATAAATACAGCCGAAGCGTTTACGTAGAAGATGCCGAGTATCCAGGAGACGCCCATCAGAGGCACGAGAACGCACAGGGAACGCAGACTTGTTCTTAAACAAAATTCATTACCTTTTATCAGGCGATTATTTTGCACAAGATAAGTTTTCAAAAAACAAAACAAAACATGTCCAAATGTATTTTGGAAAATGAGAATAATACGTCTTTGCTATCGACCTAAATATGTTAGCATGAATGCATATATGCAAATCCGTTTTCAACACACACATTTAAACCTATTTTAAACAAAAGTGAAATTTTGATATATATCTAAATGAAACCACTGGAAAGGTCTTTGTTCTTTAATAACATGTTTAGGCTCTTTGTAAACAATAACAATCATACATATCTGAAAGCAATAACATACATTATCTTTTCCGTTGATGTCTTACTTTCCATGGCCTTCATATGAAACATGTTCCTCATTACGAGAACCAAACACATAATATTCATCTGCAAGAAAAAAGCAACACCGAAAATATGATAATCCTATAATGAAATGCCTTGATAGATACAGATTCATAAAAGCGAATCGTGGTGGAATTGGTATTACCAGTATAATCAGAAGAGCAGGGGCAACAAAGGCCCATATCAGGCCACGTTCCAAAGACAGCCAACAACTAAAATAAAAAGACAAACCAATAATATAATTCGGATATATAATATAAAAAGGCAATTTTGTAATGATCTGAAAACGTGATGGTGTTTTATCAAGCAAATAAAAGCCCCTAAACTTACAATTGTTCGTTTCCATAGCCATTGACCTGTGTTGACAGCAGACTTATAGCGACTTTCACTGCTGGAGCAACTTTAACACACATGTCCAACAATAAATGTATTTCTATGTTCACATAACTTAACCCATATTAATCTAATCTGGTGGACATCATATAATCAATAATAATAACATCGTAACTTCGTCGGAATAATGGTAATACATTAATGTAAATATGGTAGGAAGTTGTTTTGCGTGCTTAAAATAAAAACACTATGGCAATTGACGTTTACCCCATGCTGAAATAAGAAGTGGCTTCAATCTTGATTTGGTGATGAAAACGTACACCACCATGATGGCTATGTCTATACCTTCCGCCAGCATCAGACAAAACACTACTAAATATATGTAGTGGAGAAGTACCGCGGTTGTTGCACACAGAGCCTGTAATGAAACAAGTATTTTTAACTTGCATAAAAGTATTAAGAAATACTTGTAAACTTATTCAATTTTATTTATCATAATACATAATTTATATAAAATAATGCAGGTTTCAATCAAATCAACACAATTAAAGTTTTGAAGTAAAATAATATGAAATTCGTAAAGCACAAGATCTACACGCGGAAAATATATCAATATATTATGCAAACCTTGTTTGCAGTTTTGTCTACACCAGCTAAAAATATGATGTAGGACAGCAACAGAGCGCCACATAGATTTAAAAGCAGAATCGTCCTGTCACTTTTCAGAAACCTGCATAAAACATAAAATGATCAAGACAAAGGCATATTGTCGCCGACCCAATCTAATATTTGATAAAATCTAACATTCTAGAGAAGATAACTTTAAAGAAAGAGTTCAATTGCTTTAAAATTAAAATCCAATATGCGTGCGTTAATGACAACATTTTAAATATTATTTTTTTATCCTTAGTTCACGCTCATAGGAAAAATGCATGCTTAAGGGTCATGTGCCAATCTAATATATATATATATATATATATATATATATATATATATATATATATAAATATATATATAAATAAATAAATAAATAAATAAATAAATAAATAAATATATATATATATATATATATATATATATATATATATATATATATATATATATATATATATATATAAATATATAAAAAAATTCCCCTACTTTCGAGCTCCTTTTTATAATGTTTTATTTAAACAACTACTTCAACTACTGTAGCAAGTTCGACAACTACAAATATAATTGCACATTACCTCCATAGATATATGTATGTCAACATGGTGATCAGAAGACATGCCATTGAAATCCCTATTCCCACAGTCGATACCGTTCTCAATGGTACAGACGTTGCGTCGGCCTAAATAATTTTTTTTTATGCTCTTCGATGGTTTAAATGAAAAATATCAGTAAATTAAAACTGATATTTCACTGTTTTAAACAGTGAAAAATAACAGTGAAATTTTTTGATAATTTTCATTGTTTTACCGGAACTATTTCTTTTACATATTTGGTTTCCACATTGTGACCCCCCATGGACGACTACTCTGAATTGAATGTCTACAAAAGCATTCAGATTAACTTCCTTTCAAAGTACGTGTAACAACATTTCAGGGCGCCCAACGGGGAATTACATTGTCCGGAATTGCAAAAATACAAAAATAATCATTTAAAAGCATAAAATAAAAACAAAATGTATTGGATTTGGTGGAATATCGATTTTAATTCACTCGAAATCATAGAACAAATATATTTTCACTCGTGACTGCGCAACTCGTGAAACTATCATTTTCTATGATCACTCGTGAATGAAAATCGATATTCCACCAAATCCAACAAATATCCTCTATATGTTTGAATTCTTTGTTGATTTCGGTAATATTTTGTTTTTATTGAGTATTACAACAACTCTATTTAGCTTCAGTAGAACGTCTATGTTTCATTTTGCTAAATGCTGGCACATTTCAGTCTTTAGAGGCTTTTAACGGTTAAGCGTTATTTATCAATTAAATATTATAAAAGTCGAAAAAAATCGTATAGCAAACTTTACTAAAATATAACAAAAAAGCATAACTTTCATTATATTGAAAGAACTGAAAACGCTTCAAAAATGAGATAGTTTTACCACTTTGCCGGTTTTACTTTCGGCCGTTCATATTTCGCGCTCTATAATGATTTAGTGGTATGCAACTTAAGACGGGATAGAGTAAAAGAAAATATTAATTCACAATTTCTAGTGAGCCAGTCTTTCTGACGTAAAATAATGTCTACAGAAAGTACAAAGTTTTCCAATAGTTATACGAGTCAGACATGGCACAAAACATTTTTAGCGAGTATATAAAAGAAGCTTTAGTTATTAGAAATACTATCCTAAACAATACTGTTTAATAGATTTCATCACCCCTCGATAGAAATTACTTGTTCTTCCATATATATTGATTTTTTGTATTTGAAGTTTTTATTTTCCTTTTGTGTTACATTATGTTATGTTGTTATTCGTATCCACGTGACAGAAAATAATTTGTATATTCTAGTATGAAGACAATGTACTATTGTATAAGTCTGAATACACTATCTGTCTGTCTGTCTGTCTGTCTGTCTGTCTGTCTGTCTGTCTGTTTGTCTGTCTGTCTGTCTGTCTGTCTGTCTGTCTTATAACAATGCATTTCCTTTCATATTTAACTATGCATATTCACTCAAAAAAGAATATGAGTAAGTTTTGTTTGAATGTAATTTCCTGTGGAAAGTTAAAAGATCTGTACATTATGTGAGGAAATTTCAGATTGTGGATTTATGCACATTCTTTACAAAGGCCTGTTTGTATTTTAACAATATCTATATTTATAAAGTATACATAAATTACATTTTCACTGTTCACATGGTTATGGCACGTATGCAATTAAGAATGATCATCCAAGCTACGTACTGGGTCATTTTACGATCTGTACGACAATACATCCTGAGATTTATAACGATGATTTCAAATCCGCACTTAATGATGCCATGTTCTGAAATCTCGATTACATGTACTATATAATGACTGTGTGCTGAACATTGATAACACATTAATTACAAACATATAATCAAAATATACGCCTGTTACTTAAATAATCAGTCCTATACTGTTTTTAAATAGTTGTTATCCATTGAGCATGTGAATTAGTTGATTTAAAGTATGTCATTATATGCACTCAAATATCCTTCATGAGTATATAACGAAAGAGTTGGCAATAGATTAAAAATGTCACTGAATCTGACGAGTCACCGAAACAGATACTTCGACGATACATTAATATATAAATATATCATTGAACCTTTTTATACATTTTTGTCCATTTGAGACTGTTAAAATTGTTTAATTATAAATTAAATTTGAGAAATTGTTAGGATAATTTAAATTATTGTTAAATTAATTTTAAATACACTGTTATACTTGTGGTATTTTCCGTCATACATGCTTAAAAAACAACTACTAATTACATACCTCAACGAAAGGACTCATAAGGACTGCAAAATTAGTGAGGTGATCGCACTGACAAACAGTTCTGATTTCATCAGACCTTTGTAACACGCATCCGTCACTGGCCCAATAGCCCATGCCATTGTTTCTAAATAAACGCATAATCTTATCAACGTTTTGCTGCATGCTCATGCCATAATAATATGCGTTTTGTCCGAAATGTAATTTAATATTTTTTTACTGGTAAATATTTAATTGATTTAATAATGTTCAAAGTACCTTCCATACTTCCAATAACTGCACAGAGGGCTTGTTAGGTTTGCCTGAAAGTGACAGAGCCGTTAAAATATTATCACTTTACACTAAGTATTGAAATAGTACAAGCCTTAATCATGTTTATTTGTTTATTATATATATATATATATATATATATATATATATATATATATATATATATATATACGCATGTATAACATACAGTTTACCTTCCTTGGTTCAAATGTTAGCAACACTGGCGGATCCAGCTTCCCGACGTAAGTGGAGAGAGAAAGTGATAGAATCGGACCGTTTATTATCTGATTGTATGTCATCGACCTATAAATAGCGACATTATATGTGTTTTAAAAGTAATTTCCATGTATTCAATACTATGGGCAGTAAACATAACTTTAATGGCTATTATTGTCATGTGTCATACCTCTTTATTTGCTGATTTTTGCAGATGTTTAGGTTTTGTCAAAACAAATGTTACTTGAACAACAGTCCAACGAACAATACATTAAACATACACAAATTGAACTTAAAAAAGTTAAAATACCCTGTATTTGTATGGGAAATATTAGGCAAAACATGGCTCATTTCTTTATAAATCACAGCTGTCACAGTAACCTCGTTATCACCTGTAAATACAATAAGTAGAGCCACTCATAACACTATTAATAAACGTCTTACCTATATAATCAGTAACATATTCAAATAGTAAGACGACTAGCAAATAACATTAAATGCATATGCCATCAAATTGATCAATTCAAACTTGACAAGTACTGCTTAATATAGCAAACAATGAGTCTAGAAACAATAACTGGAAGGTATTCATAAAAGCATTAGTTTACTTATATGTATGCATAAATTTACGAATGATCATATGTAACCGTTAGACGTCATATTTGCAATGGCTTATTGATACAGTATGAAATATAGTTATGAACTGCTCACGGAAATGTTATGAAATATAATTTTCAACTATTGAAATGAAACTCAAATTATGTACCAACCTATTGCCTTCGCATCAAGTCGAATACTACTCTGAGAGGTTTTCGCCCAATTATGCTCATCTTGCTGATCTGACTTAATGTCTGCGTACGGAAATATTACTTCCTGCATAAGTACTTTTTTTACCTCAAGTGCGACGTTTTTTTGCACAATCGTAATGTTTGTTACACCAGCCTCGCCTGATTGGACTATCTCTCTTAGGGCGACGCCAATTTTGTCAACAGACGCCAACATGTTTTCACCACCAGTACTTTTCTGCAAATAATAACAGTATTATACTTGTTAAATGGACACTCAAAGGATGTTATAGTTTAGTGTACACTCTCCGAATCTAAAGGTAATTACGAATGCATAATCATAATTTAAGTCGAATATATGTATTTGCATTCGAATCGGTATACGATTGGAATATGTTGAAACTGGTTTTGCTTACACTTTGCTTCATGATCTCCCAGGATTCTTTATTTCGTTTGTCTACAAGATTACTAACAGACTGGAAAAATGCCTTCAAAAAAGACACAAACAGTGCACTGTCATTTTCATATCGCAATAAAGTAATTACCCAGTACGTTAAATAGCTTCTTCGTTACGTTTTTTTCACAGTATTGTAAGAACATTTCTCGTTTTTAAATTGCAACAACTGTGCTCAGTTTATCAAACTGTACTTTATTAAATGCATGATCCAAAAAAAAAAACAACAACAAAAAAGAACGGTTTGAATTAGTTTTACATTAATAACAATAAGTATACCTTAACCACTTCTGAAGTCGGTAAGCTATTGTTCAAAACAATGTCAGCTACCTTATCCAAACTAATTGCCAAAATTGTTATCTCAGCATCAGTCAAGAGTTCGGAAGTATTGTTCGCTTCTTCATTACTACTGACCTTAGCAATCTGTCTCAAAGCATTGCTGACAGTGTCAGCAGTGACATTTATTTCAAATGTTTTAACCTGAAGACAGGTAACGACAAGAAAGAATACATTCAATGTATTTCATAAACATGTATATAACTCTTTTTCTGCAACATATGATACAATAAAGGTTTTTTCGAAAAGGAGTCAGAATATCATGCTCCCATAAACATACCAACACTCTTATAATCATGTCTCTTTAAGAAAAATTATTTTGTAAGATTTATTATATAATATTGATTATATAATAGTGATAACATCCATCATTATATATATATATATATATATATATATATATATATATATATATATATATATATATATATATATAAGCACTGAAATACATGAAACTTTACATTGCTTACCATTTAAGCAACAGCTGCGACATTCTTCCTGACACAGTTGTACAGTGGACGTTGCCAGGTTCCATCATATAAACAAGTTCTGGTAACATTACCTGCAATAAGAGCATTTGAACGATCCACAGCAATATGCTTTTCACGTTTGCTATCGTTTAAATTATATTATTTACTCTTCGAAACAAAGACAGAAAATAATATCAAATAGTTTCATTAATAAAAAAAACTATAAAATGAAATATAATGATGATTGAAAGCATATACAGTCGTCCGACCTTCGAATTTCTCCGCACATTGTTGTAAACGAGTTGCACCATCAATAACTTCCTTCCATTCTGTTCCGCGACTATCAACATTGGTCGGACATACAACTTTCTTTTGCTCTGATACACAATTCAAATATTAGCATACACTAATGCAGTATTATTAAATAATCGATGCAAAGACAAATAATATTTTGTGTAATTAACTTGCATACACATTTATTCAATCCAATAGTTGTGACTTAACGATTAAACCATACAAAATTAATATTTTACTACGGAAGTTGTTTGTTTATGGTTTAAACCAAGTGAAACGTCTACCGAATCCGAGGGAAGAAACCATATGATAGAATATGGTCATTTATAAATTGCGAGACATTCTTGCACAGGACAAAATATTACGAAACAGTATTCACAAGCTTAACACAAACAACCAACTGGGATAATCTCTCAAGTATTACAGAGTAATTTTATAGTTTACTCTAGTAAGGACATGTATGTTCGTTACCTTTCATAAGACAAGTAGGTTGTATGCCTGTCCAAATCCCTGTTGCCTGACACATTCTCTCGCCATCTCCAATCAACTCGTATCCTTGGTTGCACATGAACCTGGCCACGGCTTGATATGCGGTGCCATTAGTCATATCTACCTGACCTTTTATTGGGTTTAGCAATTGTCCGCAGTCTGAAAAATACAACCCAAAAATCTGATATACCCGTACGATTAAAGGAAGACGACATATTGATGGCTAGAATTTTTAAGAATTGTGAAGAAACAAAAACAAGAACGCAATATTATTAGTGTAACATGTCTTTTAATCGATTTATAAAATGTATATATTAGCAAGTATGTCATTACCTATGATGACACAAGAATTGTCACTTAAAGGCCAACCCGTAGGGCGACATTCTACAACAGACAATCCAACATATGTATATCCATGTTTACAAGTAATCACTGCCGTCTTCCCAAAGGTGGTTCCATCTGGTGTTTGAACATCTCCGTTTCGAAAAGCATTTGGAGGTCCACAATCTAAAAAAAAATTACGTTGCAGAGTAAAACTTAAAACAATCGCAACTTTCAAATGCTTTGTTAATGATTGCAACGTATAGCCGTTTCACGTCAACGCTTCATTCTTATTGAATAATACGCAGTTATGACATGTTTTTATTTCCGATAAGCCCATTTGAATTAAAAAATAAAACGTTATTATGTATTAACAAACGACACGTTTGCAAAAGATTTCACTTTACAAAATTGGAAATACCTATCCTTATTTCACTTTGCCTTTTAAAATGTATATCAGAAATAATTCAAATGGATTAACCGAGCTCAGTTGATTTCAAATACAACACATTGAACAAACCATGCGGCGCGCAGTCGGCAGCTTCCCATTCACCGGCGTCTGTACATGATATTATAAGTTTGTTATGTTCATAGCCTGGAGTACAGTTCACTTCTGCAAGGGCTCCGTATGTTGTGTTTGATGCTTCCACTAATGTTAGGATTCCATTTGTAAGCGTTGGTGGTAAACCGCAATCTATGGAACACATTAAGAATATAGATAACTGAGAACCACCTTTACCTCGTTGTATCATATACATAACAAATAAGGTCACGCAATTAAAACTGATATCAAGATGGCCCGATGTAAAAAAATTATACATTAATTGAAAGGAAGTCAACGATTTGTAATTTTGTTACACAAACGTATTTACTGTATGCGATTTTTTGTATTGATCTGAAATAAAAAGTATATTTTTTCCGGTTCCGGTTTGGTGTAAACATCTAGATTTTAAAATGTAGTGTGAGTAATTATAAAAAAACGTGTGTGAAGTTACAATAATAACGATATTGAGTGATAATCATGACATTCGAAGTTTAATGGACAGGATATGTGTAAAATCTGCAAAAAAGGAGGTTTGTTACTTTGAAAAGACAACTCTGAAGCTCTTGTTGTTCCATGAGCGGGTGGGGTGTGGAAAAAGTTGCGTAAATTGTTCATGAATACATAAATATGTGTTAACAGTGGTTACACGTACACGTACATATTTCCTAACAGTTTTCTCGTCACGCTTGACTGCACCTTGTAATAACTCTGTGGTTGTAGATATATTGGACAGAGGTGTTTAGAAGCAAATCTCACTACTATCCCGTTAAGCTCGTGATTGTTGTGAACCATGAATAAACGCCAGCACTCATCCACTGCGAGTGAGCAAACGGATACCAGCTTATTGGACTCGTCTGTTTTTGACAGTTTAAAGGGGCAGAAGTCCAAAAAAGATTCAAAAAAGAAAAAAGTAGAAGATGATGCTCTCAAACAAAAATCTATCAAATCCATGTTAAGTCAGCAAAACGAAGAAGTTACCACTGAAATGTCTATTCGGTCCATAGAAACACGTCTAGAGGAGATTAGCTTGAAACTGTCCACAGTTTTAACAAAAGATGACACTTCCGTTATTCGAACAGTCATCAGGGAGACCATTGATGAACTCAAAGACAAGTTATTGAGCTCCGTCATCAAACGATTAGAAATAATCGAATCAAGCGTCTTCGACCAATCAAAGGAAATTGACACTCTACATGTTCAAATCAACAATAAGAATAAAGAAATCGAAGAGCTTAAAACAAAACTAAACAAATCAGAATTGCACAGTGCAGAAAGTTTAAATGAGCTCGAACAATACAGCCGCAGAAATAACTTGCGCATCACCGGTCTCCAAGGCGACACAGAGTTCCAATCGTCCATATCGGTTACAGAACAGGTGTCGTCCCTTTTGAATACCAAGCTTGGACTGAAGGTTCAAAAGGAAGACATAGATGTCGCTCATAGGTTAGGGAAATTTAACCGAGATAAGGCCAGACCAGTGATCGTCAAGTTTGTAAGGCGCAAAACGAAGGCTGACGTTATGCGAAACGCTAAATTGCTCAAAGGGTCAGGTGTTTTCCTAAATGAGGACCTTACAAAATTAAACACGGAAGTCCTAGCGTCCGTAAGGCTGAAAGACCCTGAGAACGTAGAGCGTGCCTGGTCTTTCGAAGGGAAGCTCTATGCACGTTTTAGAGGCAAAGACCGCTCAGACAGAATTGACTATGATCACTTTCAAACGTGGCTCAACAAACCATGGCCGCAGACAGTCGGTTCACAGTCGTATGCCAGGCGGGCCTCAGCTAACACACATCGACGTCGTTATTAAAGTTAATCAGACGTGACATACTCTAAATTTATTCAGCTATAATAGGTGTTCCAACCAGTTTTTTTAACATAACCTTGTGAGTAAAATATATATAAATATTTTCGTTTGTGGTATCAGACTCGATCGCATATTACCCCACAAAATTCTAAATTAGTACTTATGTTTCTGCATCGTGTACATGCTTGTTTGTATATTTATTTATATATAACTACGCATCTGTATGTATTTGTGCGTGTGTTGATAGATGTGTACAGATGTTGTCTTTTGTACATCGTATACACATAGTGCATATGGTGTGATATATATATATATATATATGTATATATGTGTGTGTATGTGTATATATGTATATATGTGTGTATATATATATATATATATATATATATATATATATATATATATATATATATATGTATATATATGAGAAATATATATGTGTGTGTGTGGGTGTGTGTGTGTATGGGTGGGCATATATGTATGTGTGTATATGTTTATGCTAATAATAACTGGATTTCTAACCTATATCAAGATGTGTATGCATATAAACATCGCTCATCTCTTCGATCACCTGTTCAGATATATATAGATATGAATAATGATGTATAATAAGAATGTATACGTGTATAAATATAAGTTATGATAATATATGTATATGAATATGCGTGTTTATATGTGTATTTGGGAATATATACATGTGTAAATATAAATAATGATAATAAATATAAAGTGTAAAAATATATATGTATATGTTTATATGTGTATTTGGGAATATATACAAGTGTAAAAATATATATGTATAAATATGAATAATGAAAACAATTGGATTTCTAACTTGTATCAAGATGCGTATACATATAAACAATACTCATCTCTTCATTTATCTATTCAGATGTGTATAAATATAAATAATGATAATATATATAAAACTTAAAAACATCTGTGTATAAACATAAATAATGATAACAACTAGATTTCTAACTTATATCAAGATGTGTATACATATAAACAATACTGATTCCTTCACTCATCTATGAAGTGATTCCTTCACTCATCTATGAAGATGAAATGATTTTTTTTAAATGTTAAGAAATCGAATGTAAAACCTTTGCCTGCAAGATAACAATCATGTATCTGTCTTTGCAAATATATAGCTTACTCATTTAGGGTTATACTATACTAAAATAATTTTGACAACATCTAAGACTCAGATGTGTATACATACAATAAGGATAATCCTTTATGCTAATGCTTTTCTAGAATGTATACCAAATTGCATAGATAACCAAATGCATTAACTATTTGTTCAACGAATGCGAACCAAATTGTATAGAGAAATAATGCTGTAGTTTCTTTTTTCGCATTTTTTTTCTTCGGGTTGTGTTATCCTGACAATAATAATAACATTATGCTAGTGCTTTTCGAGAATTGTTACAGATTTTGTACACCGAACTAAATATAGAAGTTCTTTTTTCCATTATTGTGAACCAAACTGTACAGATAATTTAATATAGTAGTTTTTACAAATATGCATACCACATTATATAAAGAATTAAATATTTGTATTTGCCCTTTTCCTCAAATATTTCAATTGGAAAGCTCATTAGAATACCTAACCATGCTTGTTATTATGAATACTCGTTTTTTCAATTTGTACAGATAACCTAATGTAGTATTTCTTTTTTTGCAATTTACTGAGCCAAATTGTATAGAGGACTAAATATTTGTAGATGCTTTTTTTCCTCAATGTTTTTCTTCTTCAAAGAAGGGAACAAATATAGGAATCAAAAGCCCATTAGAGTACCTAATCATGTTTGTTATAATGAATGCTCGTTTTTCAAATTACTACTGAAAACATTGCTTCTGCTTCCCTTTTTGTTTTCGCTGGAAGCATTTAATACTATTTACCATGTATAGGATACTCGCTACTAATAGCCTCTAAAAAAAATGTTCATAACATTATTCCGATTTTAAAAACCTAAATATCGAACGTAATGCTCCTCTTATCATCCGTCTTTTTTACAGTCAAATAATATAAAACGTAGAAAATTATCTCATATACGGTTATTCATATTAATATATATAAATATTGTGTTTTTTTCCTGAGTAAAAAGACATAATGTAGGGAGAATTTTTTTTTTTTAATTCATGCATACTCATGTATATACAAACATTATTTTAACTGGACCACTTCACACGTGTTTTTTTCCTACGTATTTGTTATTTAATTAAAATACTTTGCTGTTGTTTCTTTCCAGCGTACGAAAGTGCGCACCTGTGTATGTCTCTATTGGGACAAGTCTTGTTTTGTTTGTTGCCTTTTTCCCTTTTTTTCATTATATCTATGTATTTCTTCATTTCTATGGATTTTCCATTTTTTATTTCCTCAGTATTCTTTTTCTTCTTTATCTTATATGAAGACATTTTCTTCTGTGGAATTATCATGTATTCTGTTTTTCCTTTTTGTTTTCTTTTTTGTTTGTATTAATGGACATATTATGTCTTATAATAGAAAACAACTGGACATTTTTCAAAATAGAAACCAACTGGACAAGCACACACAAATTATCATCTACATCACCCTCCATCTCTTTAAATGGTTAAAATATGTACTTTAAATGTAAAAGGGCTCAACAATAAAGACAAACGCATAAAAATCTTCAAATGGTTAGACGAAAAAAAATATAATGTATGCTTATTACAAGAAAGTCACTTGACACACACTTTAGAACAAACCTTAAAAGATGAATGGGACGGGGACATCTACCTCAGTGGACAATATACTAATAAACAAGGCATTGCCTTTCTGATAAAAAGTAACATAGGGATCACAGTTGATAATTTTAACGAAATAATAATTGGCAGACTAGCAAGTATAGATATCAAAATACATGAAACACAACTAACATTAATCAACGTTTACGGTCCTAACATAGATGATTCCACATTTTACGAAACATTACAATCTTTTATAATTAATAACCAAGATAAAAATAGTATAATCGGTGGTGATTTCAATACTGTCCTGAACCCGTTATTAGATAAAAAGAATGGAAACCTTTATACTCATCCTAAAAATAGAAATATTTTAAATAACATAATTGAAAACTACAATATGATAGATATCTGGCGTACAGTATACCCAAACGAAAGCAAATTCACCTGGCACTCAAACACAAAACCAACAATATTTTGTAGACTAGACTATTTTTTAATATCTGAATCTCTTTGCAACATTATTGACACATGTAACATAAAACCAGGATTTATGACTGATCACTCTCTAGTTGAACTTAAACTGCATAATATACAACCTGAAAGAGGCCCAGGATACTTTAAAATTAACAACAGCATCTTATTGGATACACAATATCAAACACAAATAAAACAGGAAATATTAAATACAGTTCAAAATAATAAAGATGCAAACCCAAACACCTTATGGGAAGTAATTAAAGGAAATATACGTAACACAACAATTAGATACACATCATTTAAACAAAAAGAAACACACAAACTTGAAACTGAAACCATCAAAACCATTGAAACACTTGAAAAACAATTGCATCAAACAAACACAAATGATACCACCGGCATTGAAATTGAAATAACATTAAAAAAACAAATATTAGATGGAATCTATCATACACGTCTCAATGGAATAATACTAAGAGCGCGTGCACAGCATGTTGAACACAATGAAAAAAATACAAAATACTTCGCAAACATTGAAAAACGTAGAAGTGAACAAAAAACTGTACACAAATTAGTAGTCAATGGCAAAGATATAACAAACATGACTCAAATACTAGAAGAACAACGTTTATTTTTCGAAACCCTCTATAAACGAAAAAATGTTGAAAATAACACCCTTTTTAAAAATACACATCACGCTTTAAACGAAGAGGAAAAACAACTGTGCGACGGATTGCTTAATGAATATGAATGTGGATTAGCCCTAAAAGATATGCAAAATAACAAAAGCCCAGGATCTGATGGCATCACAATCGAATTTTATAAAATATTCTGGAATGATATAAAAACACATCTAATTAATTCACTAAACTATTCATTTAACAACGAAAACTTAACTACGCTACAAAAACAAGGTATTATATCACTTATTCCAAAACCTGGAAAAAACTTAGAATCCTTATCAAACTGGCGCCCGATTAGTTTACTAAACAATGATTATAAAATTGCAACTAAAAGTATAGCAAACAGAATAAAAAAAATATTACCAGCAATCATTTCAAGATCTCAATCTGGTTTCATAAAAGGACGTTACATTGGTGAAAACGTTCGTCTTATCCAAGAATGCATAAACTATTTCAACAATTCAAATAATCCTGGTCTAATTTTCTTTGCAGACTTCGAAAAGGCATTCGATTCGCTTGATCATTCATTTATGTTCTCTTGCTTAGAAAATATGAACTTTGGTGAAAGTCTCATTCAATGGGTCAAACTATTTTATACCGATATTAACAGTTTAATCATTAACAATGGCTTCTTTTCAAACAGTTTTAACATCGAACGAGGGGTTCGACAAGGATGTCCACTCTCATCATCGCTATTTATTATCTGCATCGAGTATCTATCACATCACATCCAATCAAATAAACACATAAAAGGCATATCACTAGAACCTGACGAAGAAATCAAACAGTCCCTATTTGCTGACGATGCAACTTATTTTTTAAACGACACTTACGATTCTTTCCATAACCTAATAGAATCGCTAACCCTTTACGGAATGACATCGGGTCTGAAACTAAACAAAAGTAAATGTACTGTGCTACGAGTAGGTAAATTAAAACAAAATAATGTCCAATATAAAAAAGAAATGAAATTTTATTGGACATCCGATGAAGCCACAACGTTAGGAATTACTTTCACAAATAATGAAAAAGATACAGTTCTTAAAAACATACTACCTAAATTACAGAATTTTAAAAACTGCTTAAAATCATGGCATCACCGTAAACTTACACTTATCGGAAAAAACACAGTATTGAAAACGTTTGCACTTCCTAAATTAATTTATGTATTAACAGTCCTCCCAAATCCACCAAATGATATTATTAACGATATAAAATCAGCAATATTTAATTTCATATGGGACGGTAAGCCTGATAAAATAAAACGAACTCAGTTAATTCAATCTGTAGAAAATGGAGGTATCCAATTAACGAACATTGACTCATTCTTGAATGCAATCAAATGCAGCTGGGTTAAAAGATACCTAGATAATGCCAATACAAGTAAATGGAAATTATTCTATCAGAAAATTCTAAAAAAATATGGTGACTCCTTACTCTTTGAATGTAACATCAGCAATACTATCTTACATGAAATTGCAAACGAAAACATATTTCTGTCTGATGTTCTATCAGCATGGAGTGATGTCACTCATAACCTAGAAACCCATACAAGCAGCAAAACTATTCTATGGAACAATAAAGACATAACTTCAAACAATAAGGCGTTTTTCTATAAAGATTGGTTTGAACGAAGCATTAAATATGTCGACCAATTATATGACTACAGAATTAAGGATTTCTACTCTTTTAATGATATATGCTACATATACGGAATACCTTCAAATAATGTTTTGAAGTACTACACATTAATCAAAAGCATACCCATACATATTAAATCTGAAATCAATACAAATAATACACCATGTACTCAAACAACATTCGTAGAAAATATACTTGGAAGAAAAAACAAAACAAATAAAATATTTTACACACTACAAATTAAAAACCCTACAGAAAACTCAAAAACCCAAAATAAATGGCAAGTCCTTTTCGGAGTACATGAACTTAATTGGAAACACATATTTACCATGCCATATAAAGCAACTATTGAAAGCACTCTGAGAAATTTTCAATATAAATACATCCATAGAATTATAGCTACAAATAAATATCTCTTTAAATGCAAATTATCTAACTCAAATCTGTGTGACTTCTGCAGTGAAAACATCGAAACTATAGAACACCTGTTTTGGGAGTGCAAACACATCCAGCCTATTTGGAATCAATTAACATCTTTTCTTGAACAACAGCAACTAAACGTTAAACTATCTTTCTTAAATGTAAGTTTCGGAATTTACTCATTGAAATCAAAAGATTGTAATAATATTGTGAATTTTATTCTTATAATGATGAAATTGTTCATCTTTAACATGAAGTTCAAAAAACAAGTACCAAATTTTAATTGTTTTATCCATAGTCTCAAACTTAAAGTCCAGATTGAGAAAGAAATAGCCCTCAGTAATGACACATTACAAAACTTTGAACAAAAATGGAATCGGATTAAATTCTCATGATGTTTGTCCACTTATATACATTTCACTCTAATGTAAGTTTATCTTTCTAAAATATTTTTGTATGTTTTTTTTTTCAATCTTATAAGATCATTTTGAATATACAACGAAACACACAAGTCCAGTATGCTTTCTTCCGACTTTATACAACTCATCATTTTTCATAACAATTCTTCTATTATTTTTTTCTTTTCTCTTTAAAAAAAATACATATTAGCATATCTTGTATAACATGTCTGAACTTTATTGCTTTGTACAATCACTATGTTGTATATATTCATGTATACATTGTATGTATTATATTGAATAAAAAAAAATAAAAAAAAATAGTTAGCCTACCTTTATATATGTTAAATGCAGACGCTATTTAACGATCAGTAATTTCAAAAGAGTGTTTTATAAATATAAGTCTGCCAAGTAAAAGTTAAGTTTTTGAGGCTCTCATGCGCATACTCGATTTATGTCCCTTTATTCTTGTTTGCTTGAAAAGATCTGGTTGTTGCATAATTTGATCGTGTTTAAAATTAGCAGTCATTGGTTTGTTTACGATTTTAAATATCAAGATAAAAACAAACGCAAATGCGCGCCTGAACATGAAAGCTTTAAAAACGTAAACGTATTGTAGATTATTAATTTTCATATTTGTCTTAAATATTTGCCGTTTAAATTGATCATTAGGAAAACCGTACCACGGATTTCACATGTGGCGTTTTCCCATTTTCCGTTCAGCATGCACGTTACATTCGGTGTGTTATGGAAGTATCCTATATCGCACTGGACATCAGCAATGGCTCGGTATGTTGTATTATCTTCCTCAACCAATATCATATTACCATTCGAAATTGTTGGAGGTAACCCGCAATCTGTATTATTTTAAAGTATTCAGTGAATTATTGTAAAATGCAATATTAAAAAACACAAGTATATTGCGAACGAATATTTCGATTAAAAACTATTAGTTCCTTCGTGCTGTTTAGATAGTTTCGTTTCTACTTTTTCATTTAAGACAGTCAATTAAATGTTTTAAAGGGGTGGCTAGAATTAAAAGTACGTGTCGAAATCTGAACAATTTAATGCTATGAATGATTACCTGAAACTAGGGATGTCAACGAATATCCGAATATCCGAATATTCGGTCCCGGACCGAATATTCGGATACTGTTTTCCGAATCGAATATTCGGAAGAAAAAATAAAAAAATCTAGTAATTTCAAAGACTTTGTATTCGTAAAATTTGCTTTAAACATTGTCAAAAAAGTTGTTCCTCGTGTCATAATGTTTATTCCGGTAGGCGCGATAATGCGTCGCTATGGTGATGACAGTATACCGGTCATAAATCCCGCTAACAAAGCCAGACACTTTGTGTCAAAATTATGATAGGTGCAAAGCGCGTCGGCAATCAAAACACCGACCTGCACTTGATCCAATGACTCGAATTACATTTTAAATTATCAAAGATTAAATGAGTAAAGGAAAAGCCGAATTTGTGTAAAAAACAAATAAGAACGTATGGCAATTAAAACACCGACCCGTCTTGATCTAATAACTCGAATTACATTTAAAATGATCAAAGATTAAATGAGTAAAGAAAGAGCCGACTCGCTGTGAAAAACAAAAAAGATCGTATGGTTATAATCACGTTGTCCAATCAAAAAAACTTTTAGAAAATAATTTACTCAACCTCTAATGAGTATTTGCGTATCGTATGGTCCAAACATTAATTAATTACTCAATATTCAATCAGGTATTATACTTAAAGAAATGTTTTTGGTATTTCACCCTCATTTAATTGAAAATATTATAATTGCTACACGCATAAAGTAAATATCTGTCCAAGCAAAATGCCACCTACGCCTTCCGCTGCTTATAAGTATTTCACGACAACATCCGATAAGAAGTCGCCGATCCAAGTGTCTTTTAAACGTGGCAACTTTAAAAGACTGACTGTTTAGTCTGTTAAACAGGTTCAAAGTGTGTTGTGGCTATGTACATAATTCGTTTAAGTTCAGCTTTAATTATATGTAGATCTAAGTGTTTTGTCATGTAATTATTTTGTCGTCATGTAATATTATGTTTCTCGTTCTATTGTTGATGTACGATATTAATAGTTTAAAAACAGTTTTTGTCATTCAATTTTAACAATAAAAAGTAGTCAACAAAATCAGCTTCGAATTAGCGACGGCAACGCTGTGTCAATATTTAGTCACTTCCGGTTAACTTCCGGTAAAAACGAAAGTAGAATTCATGGAGTAATGGTACGGTAAACAAAGTTGACTTTTTTTTCAACAGATGTTGACCGAATCTCCGAATATTCGTTCGGAAGGGTGACCAAATATTCGAATACCGAAATCGGTATTCGTTGCCATCCCTACCTGAAACTATATCCGGCACTAAGATCGTATGGTCAATACAACTATAAATGTATGTTGACTTCGATTATCTTACCTTTAATCTGACAAACAGCTTGTTCCCATTGCCCATGTTCCCTACACACAACTTGCGATACATTTTCGCTGAAACCAGGATTGCAGAGAACAATTGCTAATGCTCCGAATTTTGTAAAGTTGTCTTGCAGCGATATATTTCCATTCACAATTGGTAAAGGACTACCACAGTCTGCAATATTTTTTAACTTTTGAGTGAGTATCACTATGGCATCTTGATATCAGGTATGAAGCTAATGTAAGCAATGTTCGATAGTTCCATTGATACTTCAATAGAGCTCGATATACGATATAACGATGGGATAATTAAACAAGTTCAACTCAAATGCATCTCATTTGATATTAAATATCGACCAAACGTATTAGAACAACTACGTTTTCAATACGGGCTGGATTATCGTTTTCAATATTTATAATGAACGTGAAACAACAGTTTGTGCCCGATAGCATGTTGCATTTGCCGTACATACTAATCGGTTGCGCATGTATAATTTAATACAATCAAAAGATCTTAGTCCAAACACGCATTGTAACAAGAAATAATACGACATTGTTACAAAATGATTCATGCAAAACATAAGCAAAACAATCTGACATATGCATCAATATACTATTCGAACTATATATACGACCCTTGGATTTAATTTGTATGCTAATGACCTCTTAATCTGTTCGATAACGGGTGTTAATTGTTGTATTGATAATAAGTAGTTTCCGTAGTGTTTTTCGATATTCCTACATTTGATTTGTGTCGGCTTATGCTTCTAAAATATAAATAAACATCAAATGCATGGACTTGTGTTGGAGAAAACTCAGAATTAATATAAAAAAAATAGTTTAAATACATAAAATGCTAATATTCAATAAAAAAAATGAATATGTTTGCGCACCTGAGACATGTCGCGGTTGTCGCGTTTGTTTATTTGCTATAATTCAACCGTATGAATATTGTATAATGTATGAAAAAAATATCCGCATTCAGCTAATTTTTACACTGTCAGGCTGGCTTAATTGCAACTTGTTTTATTAAACGCCTGTTATGCAACATGTTATTTTCCGTGTTGGAATTACCTTGACTGAATAGAGAAGACAATGAACTGACACGATCAATGCTTCACAAATTAATTGATGTAATGTCATTTTTGTACGCAACAAAAACCATTGAGATACGTTTCATTTGTATAACGGCTAACTTATACTCTTGAAACCATATGATGTTGGACTGTGCCTTCATTATTGTAATACTTTAGTACGTAACAATATTTTGATGTTGCATGCAATTTATTTTTAAAATTATATAATTATGTTGGACTGTGCCTTCATTATTGCAATACTTTACGTAACAATATATTGATGTTGCGTGTAATTTATTTTCATAATTATATGACTCATAAGGATTGTATCCAATACAATTCAAACATTACACACTGTGATTATTCTATAGACAAAAGTCATGTTTAAACACAGTTGCATATGACTTGTAACGGTGTATACTTTAATTTGCTTTGAGTAAGTAAGATGCTCAAATAATCAACTTAACTATTTAGTTAATGGCAGAGCCATAACGCAAATCGCACGCAAACTTATGTAGATTTTGACGTTTTACATCAAATGTTCAGTGTCATAACTTGACATATTGTATGCATGTGAACATCAATGTATATAGACGAGAAACGCGTTGTATTATAATAAAATGAAAATTCAAAAAAGATCGTGGCGCTGGTATCAAAAGGATTACTTTCAATTCGCTCGTCCGGCTAAACTGTTATTGCTTCAGATTTTATTCTATGTAACTGAGATTGCGCTGTCAGCTAAAAAGTATTTGTTTAGATTTCAAGTATATTAATACACACATATTTATCAACGGGCAGTTTATATTATTGTTATGCTATTTTGATCCTTTAAAGTCGATGCTTTTTAATGTGCGGTCTGTGTGGCAGGACGTGTCCGTTTCTGTTACATTCACAACGCACGAACATGTATTACTTTTGTCCATCATATTGTTAATTAAACAGAAAATTCAATAATACACGAGTGATGTCACAAAAAGTCAATCAATTAATAGATTTATATAAATAACTTGCACATATGTATGTAGGGTATACACAATAAAATAATCTAATGCGAGTTAGTTATCCCTCATGAGAACATATGATTGATTTTATAAACACGCCAAACTCTCGAATTCATTCAAAATATTAGTTAGACATAATAGCAGTGTTATATTATACAAGAGGTATAATGTGAACTAAAATACCCATGACAAAACTGTCACCACATAAAATTCATATCATATTACATATAGAATAATATAATTAAGATATTAAATATCTAACCTAGCTGATCACAGGTCGCAAATTCCCATGAGTTGTTAGAAAGGCAAGTAATTGTTGAATGACCAATGAAACCATGATCACAGTCTACATCAGCGATGGACCCGTATGTTATATTGGTACCTCGGCGTAAGGTCGCATTTCCGTTTGCAATAGCCGGTGGTGGCCCACATGCTGAGAACGAACAAATACCTCCGATCATAAAACAATGCATATAGCCGATCTTTTGTGTAACGCATATAAACAAAGAAACTAGAAACTTTTGGATGAATGATGCAACTATTTAAAATATAATTTGGGCTTCACTATGTTGCACTGAGACGTTTGTAAATTTTCAGCAAAAGTCCACTTCCGTACATGTATTCAATCTCGACAATTATATAATCAATAATTTTACCCAGATTAGTATAAACGCTTAGCTTATAAACTCCACCACATATCTTGTTGCTGTCTCCAGCACAGGAGTAACTACAGTATGACTCAGGCAATTTAGTTGCATTGAGGGTATTACCACAGAAGCACTGCCACGTCCACTGAAGCCAGATTAAGGAATAATAAAACTGTATAAGCATACTTTTAAACAAAAAAGCAGTAATATCGTACCTTTTCACATGCTCTATTTTAGACATTTGTTTTATTTTCATTCCGTGCAACCGGGTTCAATGATAGCCTAGATTTCTTTTAACCATTATCTTAGCTGTTCCACGACAATACCTGTTTAAATCAAATCATATGACTTGTTTGAATAGATAACCGTTGCTCTTTACACTCCAGATTAAAAACGAAATGTTGATGAATAATAAATGTGTCAGTGGATACATCGACCGGTTTAACGTTACACAATATTTAGTAATCATTTTTGTCAACGTTATACCTATGATTATACTGTACACAAATCATTGTGTTGTTAAAGCATATATATGCTCGTGACTCCGTCACTCGTTACACTTTGTTTAATCGGAAAACTCATGAAATGATAAATACAAGTTGACACTTAATTCAACGAATAAGGTATCCTTCGTGTCATGTTGCTATTAGAACACTACGTATGCATCTCTACATCATGCATAAAAACGACAATTAATTTGGTCCCCACTGTTACAATCTTCAACTAAATATGTCTTGGAACGGCTAATATATAAATGAGGTTTTGCGGGTTATGTGACGTAGCCGCACGTAGACAGGTATATTTAAATAAGTATACCAGGTGAAACAACCAGGGCAACATACCAACAAACCGTATACTATATTATTTTATCATTTGTTTGCTATTCACCAAAGCTTGAATATTTTGTTTCAATAACATACTGTATTTAAAACTAGTTTGCAGTTGTGCTATTTTAATGGTTTCCATCTGTCGATCAGTGGGTCGATGATTTCTTACATAATCAAGGAACATAAAAAGGATTTTTTTCATAATACACTGAGTTACGGATTTGAGAATTATCATTTTTTGATTGAGCTCTAACTACTTAAACAAAACGTTCATATTAAAAAATTATTACAGTATAGTGGTACATAATACAGCAAATATACAGAACACAAATCCGACCTCCACGCCCGCATATCTGTAGTCACTGCACTGACTTGCACACTCCTCTGGTGTGTTCGACAGAGAGGCTGGCATCATAGGAAGCAGGACACGAATCTGATTATCCTCATAACATCCCAGATAAACGATATCTGTGATAAAGTGACAATGTTTCTCTTAAACTTTGAAAACAATATTTTTACTCGTTCTCAATAGGGCCCGTTCAGACTAGGAGCCAATATAATAAACATGTATACTGTGTCGCTTTACTTTGATTAATTCGAACAAAGTACCGAACCCGAATATACGAATGTAAGTCAGTCAGAAGACATTGCTATTGTCCTTTCTTACATTATGCATTTTTAAAATATTACATCGAATATGCTGACCACATTAATGCATAACCAATGAAAGAACACAACTCGCTTTGTGAACTTACTGACTTGCTTGCAGGTTGCACTTTCCCATTTGCCATTGGCCAAGCAAGTTATTCGAGAAATATTAGGTCTGAACCCAACACTGCAACTGACGGTGGCTTGTGTCCCGTATGAAGTATTGTCACGTTGTAACAGCGAGATCCGCCCATTCACAATTGGTAAAGTACTACCACAGTCTGCGAAAAGAATGCATTTCGGATTTAGTAATTCTGATATTATAATTATTATAATACCCCAAAATGCAAATGTCATTTGTTTTTAGAGCGTTTGTTTTAAAATATCTAAAACTTTTGAGGGAGTTTCACAATGCCATCTTCATATCAGATATTTAACTAGTGTAACCAATGGTCGATTATACCATTGATACTTCAATATAGCACGATATAACGAAACAAGAACAACTAAAAAATATCAACCGAACGAACAACTATTTTTGCCCAAATCAGGGTAGATTATCGTTGTTAATATTTATAATGCACGTACGTGATACAAAAGATTGTGCCCAAGACCATGTTGCATTTGCCGTACAAATAAATTAGGTGAACATGTATAATTCAAAACATTCAACAGAACTTAGTACAAACACAAAATGTAACAAGAAATAATACGACATTGTTACATAATGATACATACAAAATATAAGCAAAACAATCTGATAAATGCATCAATACACTATGCGAACTTGGATTTAATTTGTATGCTAATGACCTCTTCATCTGTTCGATAACGGGTGTTTATTGCTGTATTGATATTAAGTAGTTCCTGTAGTTTTTTCGTTATTCCTAAATTTGATTTGTGTCGGCTTATGCTTTTAAAATATAAATAAACATCAAATGCATGGAATTGTCTTGGAAGAAACTCATAATTTATATTAAAAAATAGTTTAAATACATAAACTGTTAATATTCGAAAACATTGAACACGTTTGCGCACGTGGGACATGTCGCGGTTATCGCGTTTGTTTATTTGCTATAATTCAACCGTATGGAGTTTGTATACTGCATGAAAAAATGTCCGCCTTCAACTAATATTTACACTGTCAGGCTTAATTGCAACTTTGTTTAGTAAACGCCTGTTTTGTAACATGTTATTTTCCGTGTTGAAATAACCTTGAAATGAAATAAAATAATAAAACAAATCGTGTCGCTGGTATCAACAGAATTACGTTCAATTCGCTCGTTCGGCTATACTGTTATTGCTTCAGTTTTTTTCTATGTAATTGAAACCGCGCTGTCAACAAATAAGTATTTGTTTAAATTTCAAGTTAAATAATACATACATATGTATCAACGGGAAATTTATATTATTGTTATGCCAATATGATCCTTTAAATTCAATGCTTTGTAATATGCGGTATGTGTGGTAGAACGTGTCCGTTTCTGTTACATTCACAACGCGCGTACATGTAATACTATTGTCCATCATATTGTTAATTAGAAAATTCAATAATACACGAGTGATGTCACACAAAGTCAATCAATTAATAAACTTGTATAAATAACTTACACATATGTATGTAGTGTATACACAATAAAATAAGCTAATGCGAGTCAGTTATCCCTCATGAGAACATATGATTGTTTTTATAAACACGCCAAACTCTCGAATTCATTCAAAATATTAGTTAAACATAATAGTAGTGTTATATTATTCAAGAGGTATAATGTGTATTAAACAACATATGCCAAAACTGTCATCACATAAATTCATTTCAACACTATTAGATATAGAATAATACAATTAAGATACTAAATATCTTACCTAGCTGATCACAGGTCGCATATTCCCATGATTTGTTAGAAAGGCAAGTTATTGTTGAATGGCCAATGAAACCATGATCACAGTCTACATCAGCGATGGAACCGTATGTTATATTGGTACCTTGGCGTAAGGTCGCATTTCCGTTTGCAATAGCCGGTGGTGGTCCACATGCTGAAAAATGACAAATACCTCCGATCATAAAACAATGCAAAAATATATGGTCGATCTGTTGTGTTACGCATAAGCACAAAAAAAACTAGACAATCATGGCTGGATGTAGCAAATATTTCTAAAAGAACCGAAGCTTCAATGTGTTGTACAAATTTGTAAATTGTCATCAAGGGTACACTTGCGCTCAAATATTAAATGTTGACAATTATATAATCAATAATATTGTCCCAATTAGTATAAATGCTTAGCTTCCAAACTCCGAAATATATATAAATAACTTATTAAGATTTAGGTATTGAATACACATTAAATGAATCAAATGTGTGTATTTCGTCCCTCAGGGAACATGTGTTATTCTTGTTTAACACGCCTAACTCACAAATGGAGAATTAATTCCAAACATATGTAAGACATGAATTTATTGTAATACTGTAAATGCGTCACCATGCGGATGAATTACCGTTTCCCCACTGTCATCGCATCACAATTATTTCAATATTAATAGAGATATAGTGATACGTATAAGAAACCTTTTATCTTACCTAGCTCTTTGCAGGTCGCATATTCCCATGATTTGTTAGACATGCACGTTATTGGTGATTGGCTGATGAAACCAGGGTCACAGTGTACATCAGCGATGGACCCGTATGTAACATTTATACCTTGGCGTAAGGTCGCATTTCCATTTGCAATGGCCGGTGGTGGTCCGCATGCTGTAAAACTGAGAACGTTAACGGGGCACTGATGTCACAAAGCTTCGATCGTAATTTAAAACTCGAACAAAATGGCAGAATTTTGTTTGGCAATTATGTACAACTAAACAAGAAAATTATTGATGAATGATGCACATATGTGTATAATTGCATAGTTATTTGTTGCTTTAATATGTTGCAAATTGTAAATTTGTAAATTGACGGCAGAAGAACATATAGATGGCTATCTATTATTTATTATATTAAAGTGTGAATATCATACCAAATCTGTTATAATAAATAATATTACCCCAATTAGTATACACACTGATCCTCCAATATCCGCCACACTTCTTGCTTCTGTCTCCAGGACAGTCACTATTACAGTGCGACTCTTGCGTTTTAGTCGCGTTGAGCGAATTACCACAGAAGCACCACAAACGGTACTAAATATACAAGCAGGAATAATAAAACGTCTTATGCATGCTATTTAAAAAAAGATAAATATCGGACGTTCTTGACATAGACATATTAAGTAACTGGTATTATGTAAAGTCTGTGGCTATTTGGTTCGATGGTTTCTCAAAATCCATATATGAGCCGTCCCAAGAAGAAAACACAGAGAGCGGTTTCAGTGACTCATAATGGAATTTATTGTATCCCCCATCTGTTAGTTCCCTTACCCCTATCATCGACCAATGTGCATCAGGTCCATTGCGTAGTTAAAGTTAATACATCTTTGTACCAATGCTTTTTGTATACCTTGGCCAGAAAATACAATTAGAAAAACATCCCGGTTCCTATACATTGTTTATTCACAAGTTATGAAACACACCATTTGCCTAATGCTGAAGGATTGTGGAACACTCAAAACTAATTTGCTTTTCGATTTTACACATAAGCGTTGTGCCAACATGCACACGTTACTTACCTAGAAAAAGAACATTAAAACAAACCGGATTCGACACATTCCCCTAATCATTAACCATTGTTAACATATATTCGAAACGCTTCATCTGATTGGCTAATTGTCCTGTAAATATGTTGTAGTGCGATGCCCTGACCAATACAGTTTTGTTTTACTTTACAGCCAGTTTGAAATGTATGTGTTTTTGTCCCGAAAGTTTTTTCGGTAAATATGAAAAACATTAAATATTGTCAGTATTTGTGGTGAATGTTGCGTGTAATTGGTTTAATCTGTTTGTTTTGACGTAATTAATAATAACTTGTTAAGCTTGTTGTAACACTATTTTATTATTTACAAATTTAAGATCATGTTTATTTTGATTTAATCGCATAATATATTGTAATGTATTTAAAACTAGTTCGCAGTAGCGTCATTGTCATCTTTAATATTTACCATTATTTTTACGATCTTTAGATGAGGGGACTGCGTGTTCCTTACCTAATAGATGAGAATTCGCAATATTTGTCTGTATGATACCTCATTTAAGGGATTTGCTTTTTACACCAATCGAGCATTAACATGTAATATGTAAACTTATGATAAGTGTATACATTTCTTTAATAAAACGTTTTTGCACGAACATATGTCGTTTATTTGTAAAATGCCGCTTTATATATACATAGCCAAAATCTGACCTCTACGCCCGCATATCTGTAGTCACTGCAACGACTAGCACACTCCACTGGTGTGTTCGAGTTGGAGTTTGGCCTATGAGGAAGAAGAACACGATTCTCGTGATCCTCATAACAGCCCACATATACGATATCTGTAACAAGAAATATCTTTAAAAAAGATATACGGCGTTGATTGTGGTTGGAGTTTGTGAAAGGTAAAGAGTTCAATGAATGAGATCAAGGATAGCGAATGTCTTTTTTCCGTGCAGTTCTTAGCTGCATCACACGCAGTACGGGATGTTACGCAGAGTTTTCGCGGCTTAGTTTACATTATAACATATTGCTGGTCATAAACCTATAGATACAAAACAGAAAACCAAAAGAAGAATGGAAGTAAAATTAAAACATATGAGTCAACCGGCCACACGCGAAGTATCCGTACATATTTTAAATATTTATACGCGCGTTCTTAGAACAAACCTGTTTTAGTGGTTTGTCGGGCATTGCTATTTGATTCGATTATTTACAGCATCGAGAATCATCGCGCTCATACTTAATACAATAGTCAATATAGTGGAATAATTCTTGTTAAATTAATCAAAAATAATATTTATCATGGCATTGTTGAAAACACATTAAGACTCTATTATTGACATATCATAATTATTTCGCTGAATATCTTCTTTATCATATTTGTGGTCTAAAGAAAATTCCAGTCCACCTAGTTCACGCGATAGCGTCTATATTATATAACGATTATTTTACTGGCCGCGAACTCAGGTCAGCACATAAGGTAGTCGTGAAGACGCAGCGATGACCTGTAAATAAACTCTGACATTCACACACATTGGCCGCGAACTGACCCTGATACCTCGCGGGTTGAAATGCAATTCATTAAAGTGAGGCCACGCTTCCACTGCTTTTTATACTTTTACATGTTAACATGTTGTCAGGAATATGGAAGTCAGTACTAAATATGAGAACATGCATTTAAGTACAAACGCTCTTGCGCTGGCAATCCTCTGAAAATAAAAGGTGCACGCACAAACTGTATTGATGTAGAGAGTTGAGTGGAAAACTGTTCTTTCTATTAAGCATTTTCATTAGAGATACGATTGTTTCATGCAGTTAAACAGTGTTACAAAGACGCGGACATGTTTCCAATGTTTTGGTGATATACTCAAATCAGCCAATGGAATAAATGAAGTGTATTCATTCGTGTCTATCCGCGGGAAATTGTATTTGAATTTTATTGGACACTAACACAGGTAAGGTAAGGTCAAAAGTGACGTTAAACAGCTATGCCGAATAAAGTTTAAAGTTGATATCGGTTACTTTGAAAGCGCTAGTTCACTTGTTTTACAAAGAATCCGTGCAGAAAAGTAAAAAAAAAATATACATGATTATTTTCTAATAGTTTATTCGAACGAGTCGAATACGAGAACGACAAATGAAAGCCGAGTTTTTCGTCGCTGCAAACGTTGTTTTTAAAAGCAACCCTGATTTACTCAATGACGTTTTATTTTGGTTATGTAAAACCTTAGATTATTAATTATGCAAACAAAATGTTCCTGTGGTTGTTTTTCTTGTTTTTCTGGTTTTTCTTGTTTTATAAGGATTAATGTTCTCGGGCAATTGTTTATATTTTATTCCCTTGCTTAAAACAAAGACGGATTAATTATAATATTATTTATTTGCAAGTTTTCTTTATCGTTTTTATAAGAAAATTGAAACAAGTGATGATATCAATACAATGATTATTTGGTAGGACATCACGCACAACAAGAATGCCAGATAACTCTTGAAACTCGTTATGGAGATTTATTATATTAACAATAATAACGATAATGCAGAGTAAAACCTGCCTATGCTTTCCGTGATTTGAAAAACGACGCAAAGACTATGAACCTTGCATTTAAGTGAACTTATTGTGCAAAAACGCAATGAAAGTAAAATTCACTCTTTGCTGAAAGAGGAAATTACTTGAATTTTTGCAAATATATAATATTTCTATACATATAAATGACATTTTAGAGTTTACTTTGTAACATAAAAAATATTACTCAGTTTCATATTCAGTAGGGATAAAGATTAACATTTTCATAGAAAAAAACACACACTCTTTTATTCTAATATTTCGCCCAAATGGGCTTTATCAAAGTTTACAAATACTGATTCACCGCATAGTTTTAACTGTCATGTACATTAACAAATTAAATGTTTTACAATATTTTGAAATTATACTATGATTTATTTGCAATTTTTCTTTATCGCTTTTACCATTGTAAAACATTTACTTTATTGGCGCTATTTATGTTATTATAAGACATAAATATACGATTCAATAAGTAATTATATTTAACCAAACGTATTGTGCCGTTAATACATAGTAACTCCAGACTCATTGTGTCAAGTGATATTGCATTTGAACATATTTAGTTCATAAATAATAAGGCAAACGGTATAGCAAAATATGGTTTAAACTAGAGTAAATCAGTGTTCTTTCGTTTACACGTTGGGACTTAAAATTTAAATAATTATTACAATGAAAGAATAATGGGAAATACAAAACAAATAATAACACATGTTTACACCACCATATAATATTTGAATTTATAGTAGTGAAACGGAAATAGTTCTTACTTGATGAAACCGTGGTTGTTACAACAAATCCTTCTTTGCAAATCAATATTAACATAATTGTCCACATTTTAGTAACACGATCCTGTCTGAAATACAATAAAATAGGAGGTTTAAATTTTCCTATTTAAAATTTCGCCACAAACCATGCATTGGCTGCACAATAATTTCACATTTTTCAAAACGGATACATTTGTATTCAGGGTATTCACAACCAGTAAAAACTAATTTACACTTTATATAACCGCTTGGAAGAAAATCATTTATAATATATTTTTTAAGTTCTATTCTCAAGCCACGCAAACCAAGTCAGATAAGGAAGCGTCACCAACATAGGTATATATCAATAACATGTAACCTTGAAACGGGTCATGTGACTGTTAAACATTCAATTATTTTCCGTGTTTATCAGACGCGTTATCGCAAGTGATGTTTTTCCAACGTTTGAATGTTGTGTTTGTGGCGCTACGAAATAAATGGGCACATAAAATATACAATCTAGTTAGCTGAATCGGATCATGTATTCTACGATATCATATGTAACAACGGCATCACAAGTTACAACCGACCGGCATTATATGTTATAATTCGTAATCGTTTTTCCTTGCATTCATAGCGCTGTTTGGCGGAATGTAAGCCGTTAAATTAGAAGCTCTTTCATCAGCCTTATAATATATAAATCACTTTCAGAATGAATTAAATTATCATTATCCTAATGAAATGTTAATAGTAAATTATCATGAAATTATAACCATCACCATCACCATTATAACCATAAGTACCAGCGCCAGGACCGTTATCATCATCAACAACATCAGTAGCAGCATAATCAGCAGCATCAATATAACCATCAATATCAGCGTCAGCTGCAGCAGTCGCATTTCCAACAACAGCAGTATAAATTTAGGATATGGCCTTAACAACGCTCATTTTAAGCTTATTGTTTCCTTATAGCAACTTGCCATACTAAAAGCTCATAAAGAAGGCAAATAATATTTTCCTTGTTTTCAAAACCATAATTGAAAATATGTGACAACATAATGACAGTTGAATATTTTCAATTTACAGACTTGAGCGTTTACTGTACGCTACACAAACCTTTAAATTACCGTATGCAAATCAATAACATGTTTTCAAGTGCGATCGAATATGCATAAAACATGTTGCTTAAAAAAATACAAACAGAATTTTATCGTTTTCCATTGTGTATAGTAACACATAACACATCTAATGCGTGAAAATAAATGCAAATAATAACCAAAAACTGTATTAACATATTCATAGTCAACAATTCACAAAAACATACATTGATGGCATCGTAACTTAATCTTGAGACAGATAAATTGTGTTTTAATACATGTTTGGGCTATAACATACTTGGCCGTTTTGCAACACACATTTCGGGCCGTGTGTGTTTCATGCAAAGGACACTTCATATAAATAAAATACATCGCTCTAAGCGGTTATTCGATTTCTTAAATGGTATTTTTTGTCAGAATGATTACATTCGATACAGACGTTTTCCAAAACAGTGTTTATATTAATTAAGATAAATAGGTCGAATGGCATAAAATTAAAGTGCATATCTTTGTATGTTTACTGTCATAATCCTCAGATAACAGGTGCATTAAGGTAAGGATTTTGTTTATTTAATTGTATTGGAAGACTCCTTTAAAGCTCAAATACAGAAGTGTAATCAACCCAATCTATAGTTTGTTATCGATATTTTCCTTGTTACTCGTACAATTGTGTGCTGTGCATGTTTATTCCTTATGACTTTATCGTTGATATGTTGCATACATTTTTGAATCCGCCTTTTGAAAAGACCAAGTGTGGATGCCATATTGGTTAGTTGACCTCGCGCAATAAGATTCATTTCCGATATAAAAAAGGCTAATGGCCGAGGGATCGAATAACCCTGGATTTAGTGGACAATCGATTTTTATTATTTAATTGTGATCATGGAAAATATATTTTTTATGATCACGAGTGAATTAAAATCGATATTGCGCCAAATGCAATATATTTTATTTTCATTTTATGTTTACAAATGATTATACAAATGTATTTGTATTTTTTGCCATTCCGGACAATATAATTCCTCTTTAGGCACCCCGAAATGGTATTACATGTATTTCAAAAGGAAGCTTATGCGTTTGTTTTTATAAACATCAATGCAGAGTAGTTGCCCTTGGTAAAATTGCCTTAAATTGGGGTTCATAATGGGGAAACCGAAGACAACTAAAATAGTTCCGGTAAAACAATTAACAATAATGTTTAATTTTCGCTGTTATTTTCCACCGTTTGCAAAAGTGAAATATCAGTTTTAATTCACTGATATTTCTCTATAAACCATCGAAAAGCAAAAAATAAAAACCCTTATTCGTTATCGTCCTCTTAATGTAAAAGATAATTACCTCTCATTTTTAAATAATCCTATGCATATATAACACAGTTAAAAATATGCGTATCGGGTCATTAAATGTTATCCAGATTGCAACCAGTACGTCTAATACAAAAAACATGAAACAAATTTTGCAAAAACAAACATGCGTGCAACTTTCATTTTCGAACTAATATAATGAAGCATTGATGGAAAACACGACAGAAAAAGAAGAAAGACTAACCTTGCATATATTATTTGTTCCTTTTCGATGAAGAGGAGCTTATGCATAGCCTTTAATTGTAACAGGATATTGTAGTGTTTTTAACACAATTACTTATATAGTTGAAGTGTTTGCCGTTCCTAACGCAACGCAAAGCATTGTTTATAAAACTATATTTGACCAAACGGGTAACATGGAATACTAGTCTAAGTAAACACGTTTTATGTCAAAATATTATTATTGGTGATCCGATCGGTTTATTAAAATCCAAAGACATACTAGAATATGGCGCGGAGAAGACCTTTTAAAATATGCATATTAGTACACGCAACGACACGGAAAGAAACACTTGCGCATGCAAACATAATTTAAAGCCATTATTTCTCTCGCATTATATAAGAAGCTTACGTGTAAAGTACTTCTTAATTTAATAATATAGAAGGCAATCGAACACCTTGAAAGTCAGATTGTAAAGAATGTATATAGCGCGGTACTCATGGGCACAATAATGCAATACATCATGAAGATATTCACACAACATAGAATGCCCGCCATTTACGCAATGACATTGACATCAATATGTTTTATTTCATGGTGTAGACGCATATCGGTGGCCTTTCTGTCAAAATACTGCCTCTCTGTTCATTCTTCGCTGCCTCTCTGTCATCAACAAGAAAAATGGATGATAGGTAATCACAAAACAGGTAAGAAAATCTAAAATTAAAACCCGTAAACACATTTGAGCATAAAAAGAGGTGGTCCACAAGTTGAAGCATATATCCAGCTACAGGTTCACAGTATTCCGCAGGTCCAAACACTTATCTCAAACTTTATCGAACATGGAATGATGACGAAAATGGTGGAACAATCGTGCATTCATGCCACTTTATTGACTTTTGAACATACTTTTTCCTTTATATGTCAAATATCTAGTGTCATGGATATCATCTTTATGATCAAATCATTACGTTCAATGTACGCCATATAGTAAGTGTCACCAAGTTTACTTAAAAAATGCTTACTTTCGCTTTTGTTGTGGCACGGAAAGCCTCTCGATCGGCTCACTTTTCTGGCACGGGAAGTCTTTGCAAATCTGAGAGGACCACCGTTAGAGGCACCCAAACGATCATTCCCATGTTGCGCGTGTCAACTAAGCAATACTCTGCTCCGTATACGTCTTGATGTAACAAATGTGCGGCATGATGTTAGAGCTTCTTTGGTGCTCTGGTACCGCAGAACAAAAACTCAAAACAACTAATTTAAAATAAAATCGGTATTTTATTTAAATTATAAGCGAGTAATGTTTTGTTACGTGCCTTGGTACCGTTCCCGATCGGCCGACTAATTGCACTTGACCTGGTCAGGTCCAACTCATTCAAAGCATGGCATACATGTAAAGGTTGCAGTATGTCCAAGTGTTGCCCCGGCAGCCACGGTCTCTTTTGCGATTTTTGTTTTGGGGCCAATCAACAATCAACTCCTAGACAGTCAAGATTAGCGTCGTTCCAACGTCCATTATCACCTATCATGCTCTTTGCAGTGTCATGAGCTTGCACCTCGCGACGCACTACACCGTTGCAATTCTACCGAACTTAGTTCAGGGCGACTGATTGAAAGATCCATTTTGCAAATTGACTGGTTTTCCGCAATCAATCAATTTAAAGAATGGATAGGAACTCATATATTGCCAACTCTTATCGCATACCAGATATGAAGCCCATTTGACAGCTGGAAACCGGCCTGACGCTGGTATGACTCTGTGCGGACGTGTGAGGTTCCCTGTGTAAAAGTCAATGAGCCGTTCATTATTGTTTTCGGTTTTTCACTATCAGTCACGCACTTTAAGACAAAGTGTGACCAATTGTTAATGTTATTACAAATCCTGAAAACAAAACAAAACATTTTACTGCATACATGTTTACCCGCAAAAAAGTGATAAAACATGAAAACTAGTTTTAATGTGGAAAGCTCCATAATTTGTGTCGGCATCAAACAATTGATCCTCAGTAACAAAAAGAGGCATGCATGCAAAGAGGTTGCACTCAACACATACAACAGGAAAAATAAGGATTTACATTTTAAATATATCTGATTTTGAATACCTTTTAAAATTCCCACTCTCATAGGTATGTCCTGGTTTACACGCTTGTAATTCGCACATGCAAATCGTGAAACAAAATAACTATTTTGCAATACAGATCAAAATTAATTATTGATAATCTAAACCATTTGATTTTACGGTCAATAATTTTGTAATTTGAGCAGCACATATAGAAGCAGTTAGTTCGTGTTAGAAAGAACATCATATAAGGAAGTATGGAACCATCAGTAAAAGGAAATGGAATAAATATTGTGACGATAACCCTTCATAGCCAAATATTTCAACATAGAATAGTGAATGACTAAAATTGCAAGTCATATCAGAAGGAATAAATCCTGCAAGTATGACTACTGAACATTGTGTACAAAACAAAACAAAACTCTGGACAAAACAACATACATCGGGTAGACGTATATGATGAATCAAGTATACACCGTATTCTTTGTTGCGGGTGTAAGTATAAATGAAAACTATTTATGGAACCAGTTCGCATTATACGTATGTATGATACAATAATAGCAAAAGCACACGTTTCGGATGGTACGTGTGCAATCCGGTGTGTACATGTATTTATGATAAGACATACAAGTGAGACATTGTAATTCTGTTTTGGTACCTGTCAGCAGATAACTAACGATATGCTCAGTAACACAACCATTTAAAGAAGTAATGTGAAGTACCGGAGTGGGTCCCAGCACTCCTACCTATTAATGTTGGTGTTGTCTTATGCTGTGGGGGGGGGACAGGGGTGCCCGAATAGCCAAAGCATAAACATAGAATAGATTTCGCCCATTTTCTAGCAAATTACTATGTTTAAATAACGTTATTTGTCATATAAACTGTTTTGTCATTATTATGATTTTTGTTATCAAGACACATGAACAATATATGTACTGTGAAGAACTGTCTCATAATTGTTGTGTGGGCGCGAATATTTGTTTTGGCGTGTTGTTGGTTTCGCGCCCTTAAAACACGCCAACACTCAAGACGACACTGTTGAGGTAAAGAATGGTTTTTAGAACGGTAGTTTTATAAGTTGTGTAGTCGTTGCACAATCTGCATAATTATGAAAGTTAATAGCATCCGTTTTTATCGGTACAGCATATCTTTCATGTATTAAGTTGTTCAGATAATCAAATCACTGATTTATTGTGTTAATACACGAAATGCGATCATAAGCGTTGTTTCTGGCCATTTAAAGACCTCTAAACGTGTTCGTATCTAAGATGTTTTAGCCTCATTCAAATTCTTACTGATATTTCAAATGTTTGACAACATGACTTAAATTAATTGCGTTTTTATTTAAATATTTCTAGGTCATAGCAAATATTTTTTAAACAATCAGGCGCAACTTTAACATTTGTTATTTGGGTTCACTGAAACAAATGCTTAATGTTGAAACATATTCATTAACACCTCTTAAATATAAAATTGCATGTTGTTTATTGTAATGATTAAATAACAAAATATCAATCGAAACTGGAAGACATAATCACGTTGTAAGAGAGAAATGCCTTTGTTGTTTGTGTCAAATTAATTTCAATGTTTCATAACTTGATAGTACATCTTGGAATTTTCATATTAAAGAAATATGTAGCAATTAGAATTAATAACCTGTTAAATTTGCCAAAATCGTGTATTCTATGTAAATATTGTATGATATTTTAGTCCGCTGTCCTTTGATTATTGGTAAGAGATATTGCCTGTACTTTTTCTTAATATTTAATTACTTCTTTGTGTGATCTCAATTATAATCCATTATGTGTCTCACGTAATGTTCGTTTTTATAGCGCATCGTTTATAAGTGATTTTAACTAATACTGTATTTATCAAAAGTTTTAACATGTGGTCTGTTTCATTTACCGTTTAGACTTCAACATAATTTGGCCTTATTAAATGTTGTAAGTAACCAATACTTTTGAAAATTATAAACTTGTAGATTGGTGTGTTCCTCACCCTCGACAAGACCTTAAAACGTTTAAAATACAAACACTTTAGTAAATCGCAATGCCACCATAAGCATGCTATTTTATAAACATAATTGTATGGAGAATGGTAAAACATTGGTATAGTTAAGTTGCCAATAACTGTCAATAAGATTTACTATTTGAATACTACGTCACTATGATCAATTTATGTCACTAGTTCAGTATAGATGTTGTACTACACGATCACATTTTCAAAAATTAAATACTCAAAAAATAAAGTTGAATGAGCTTACGTAGAGTGCCAAGTTAACCAGATTCAAACATGTTATATCACGCTTAATATACATGTACCCGGAATCGACGTTTCCCATGCCTGCTAGCGACCGGAAGTTTCATTTACATACATTGTGGTGTTTTGATTTCAAAAGCTCTGCATCGATTATTAAATGGGGACCAGTGAACTGAAGACTATTTGCGAGTTGCGTTGAAACAATCAGTTTCTGAGGTATTCAAAATGATGCAAGTATCGTTAATGCCTCTGCAGTCGATACAGGTCTGTGTTCCGTTAAAGCACTGGATATAGGATTTGCTAAACACATTGAACATTAATCATTCCATTATATAATTAATTAATGTGTTGGTACATAAATACATGGATTACTAAAAATCTCATTCTTAATTTTACAACCAGTGTTCATTCAGATCGTTTGCAAATATGAAATTCATATTTATCAGAAGGTGTATGTCACAAAACATTATATAATAACATTATATTATAAATATTGCATATCTACATAAAGCTTTCACAATATGTTGTGACGTCATACCGATATAGTAAAGGACGCCGATAGCTGCTGCCCGCACCATGCGTTCAGACACTCCAGATAACCAAGCGCGATGATTGGTGTCCTTCATATTGCCAAAGCACGTGCACGTGGAGGAGCTAAATATAGACTCATTTAATTATAATTGTCAAGTGTAGAAGCGTCTATATTAAGCTCCACACGTTGTCGTTATCGTGTATTTAATAAAATTTGAATTTAGCACAGTACTGTATCACAAAAGAGAGGGGTTTTAAATGTTTAAATCAAGAATCCGCATGTTGTTGGTTTATAAATAAGTGAAATAAATTTTATAATATCACTACTGTATGATTATTATCTTGTATAATAAGACTTCAATACTAAATCAAACCATAAAATATACGACGAATCATATTCGAAATTAACTAAAACGTGATGCAAGTTTTGTTTGGTACGAGTATAAAAAAAATAAAAGAATGTGTTCTTTGTTAACATCATTTCACTGTGAATTATGACGGCACAATATAAATTGATCGTCACACATTAGACCTTTTTCAAAATTTAACCAATCCCTTGGCACAAAAAGTCCATATTTGTGCTGTTTAAAGTTAAACACGTACAGCTTATCTTTGCAGTACACTTTCTTGCAATAAATACATAGAAGTCTAAATCGCATTTCAAATGCACCCAGATTCTGATAATATGTGTCGGACACTCTCATTTTTGTAAGAGAAACATGACAATTTAACTACACACGTTGACAATTAAAATAAATGAGATGGAGTTTTATAATGCATACTTTTTAGACACGAACTTTATTTTGTTTTATTTTGTGAAACTAACAATAACGATACGATATGTGATAATACAATGGTATTGTGATCATACGTTGGTCATGTTATCATACTATGATAATGTAATCATACGTTGTTCAAGTTATCATATTATGCTAATGTGATCATACATTGGTCATGCGATCTTACTATATTGACATTGATGTTTAGAATAGCAAATTTTGGGTAACTACACATTCTCGAAGTTCACATTGCCGCGGTTATGAATATAACGGTAAACAAACCTGCTTATGTTTAAAACAAAAAAATAACTAGAAAACGTATCTATTTTTTTAACGCCATTCTTATAATTTAAAGAAAATGTTCAAATAAAGCGAGATAAGCCAAATAATTTTCCCGTCTTAAAAATCGTATTTGCATTAACTTTTAACATTGATGTACATGGTGATGTACACAGTCACATGGGCCGCATAACGTAAAAAGTCAATACAAACATTAGTAATATGTTGTGCTTTCTGCTTTCAATCTCCCCATGTGACTATTTCACTGTGTCGATATGTTTTCGGATGCCATATGTATCATTGTAATAGAAAGTCGCGGTTACATACATCATTAAGTCAAAAATCTATACATATCAAGTACTGAAATCGTAACACATTTCAGCCAAATATAACTGTAATATTGCAGTCAGTGTTATGATTTGTTTAACTCTGTCTTATAACGTGCATGGTGTTAATATTATTAATCATTTTACCACACGACTGATTCCTTAACGTGATGTGGATTTTGAGAATGTTAGGGAATTATCGAGCCATCGAGCCGAACTAGACGTATAGCAAGATAGTGTTATCTATAAAAATAGTAATAACGTAATAATAACCGCCATTCTTATAATTTAAAGAACATGTTCAAATATAGCGAGATGAGCAAAATAATTTTCCCATCTTTACAGTCTTATTTACATTAACTTTTAAAGTAGATGTACATGTACGCAGTCACATGGGCCGCATTACGTAAAAAGTCAATACAAACATAAGTAATATTTTGTGCTTTCTGCTTTTAATCTTCCCACGTGACTATTTCACTTTGTCGATATGTTTTCGGATGCCATAAGTATCATTGTAATAGAAAGTCGCGGTTACATACATCATTAAGTCAGAAATTTATACATATCAAGTACTGTAATCGTAACACATTTCAGCCAAATATAACTGTAATATTTAAGTTAGTGTTATGATTTGTTTAACTTTGTCAAATAACGTGCATGGTATTAGTATTGTTAATCATTTTACCACACGACTGATTGCTTAACGTGATGTTTATCTTTAGAAGGTAAGGGAATTATCGAGCCATCGAGCCGAATTAGACATATGGCTAGATAGTTTTATCTAAAAATAATAATAACGTATGACGTAGCTTACGCATATGTGCTTCTTTGTATAAGCCGTTAGTTAATTAAGTAGCAAATACGCTTGGACACGGTATTTTCCTATTTTGTTATGCAATTGGTTAGTCGTACTTTTTTCAATCATTTTTAAAGCTCTTTTTCTTATTGATTTCTTTCGCTTTGTTCCGCGTTCACGTATTAATTAGATACTCACTGTCTCATTGATAAGGCTTTCTACTGATGAAACATCAATATCGCACATACTAAATCCTGATGATCAAAAGGGGAAACTTTACGTGTATTAGACTTCATTAGTTCTCCATGGGGATATGCGTACCTGATGGAATTTGTGTATATAAATCCATAAAACGGTATCGAATATATACGGGAAACTATTAATTTTGTGTATGATTATTCTTTCGTGGGAATAATAGGAGTCAAGATAGATCAGGAAAGATAGAGACGGTAATAGTTTACTGGTTCCGAACTACTTTGCGTACCACAATAGTATTTATATCTACACTACTGAAATATATACGCTTATGAAACGATTAAACAAAGATTCACGATGATGCAATGGATTTCCAGCAACGAAACGGCCGGCATGCTGAACAAAACATTTTCGGAAAAAACAACACATGCAAATGAAAATGACATTTACACTGAAAACTATTCCTTCTCGGTAAAGCTGGTGTATGTGCTACTTGACATTATGTCGGTGATACCGTGCTTTCTATCAATTCAAGCTTTACAGAAAGCCAAGAAGTTTCCCGAATCAGCGAAATTCCTGGTGACGGCTTTGCTTTGCTTTGACAGTAGCTACATTTTGATTGCTTCAATCCGAAAGTTTGTACTTGAGACATTTGCGAACACAAATCTGTATACACTTTCCTTGTGTGCAGGTCGACTTGCGCTCCTGACGGCTGCTATAATGGCAGTAGAAAGAGTTTTTGTTTTCTACAAGCCGTATGCATACATACGCACGTGCACAAGGAACTTCATCCGAACCGTGTCAGTGTGCGCTTGGTTAACGGAGCTTTGTATCTTTTACGGTCTGAGATACGGATATTGCTACTTGCGTTTTCAGTCTAAGCTAGTGTTTGAACAAGCTGGATTGTGTAATGGTATAATGACCGTCTATTACGTGACGTTTTCCGTTGCTGTTCTGGTGACGTTTGCGTTATGCTACTGGAAAATATTAAGAATCATCCAGCGGAAGTATAGGCAATCAGACGAAAGACGGCTTTCGTTTAAATCCACTTTTCTGGTGTTTCGTCAGTTCAAAAGTACAACTTTTGTCTTCACTCACAGTTTATTCTTTTTCTTATTCATTTTTGCCTACATTTTTCTCCTCATTTTAGCTCGTTTCAATAAATTAAACGTTACAGAGCTACGTCTAAGTGTTGAAGGTATCTCAATTTGTGTCTGTCTCCTTGACCCTATTGTGTACGTTTTGTGGTTCAAAGAATGTCGCATGGGGATTCTGGACATGTTCTCATTTCTGGGAGATGGTGTTCGAACAAAAGTGGCGAAAATGCGTCTTGAAATTTACGATATCGAAGTGTTTGATCGTTGCAAAATTGACTCTGAAATAACTAACATCGAAGCTAAAGATGGAGCTATTTAAAACAACATTTATTTGTTATTCTTCTACATTTACTTTCCATTAAAGTAGTTTGTGTATTATGTCGTTTAGATTGTTAAATTGCCAGTTCGAACATAAATAATACACTATGATGTTATGTCGATGTTTAAAACATGCGTATTGATAATAATTTCCTCGATCATTAATAAAAGTTTATTCGAATATTTTATAAAATATTTGTTTGTTATGTGTTAAAGATGTGTACTTATTTATTGATATATATTAGTTTAAGATTCAGTATATCGTGTATGCATATATGTAATAAATATGTGAAAAGATGTAAAGATGCAGCTTTCAACATAAATAGTCGCATATACATAATTTTAATTTTCATAACATAATGTATACGTTTGTATTCTTTTTGTACTCTTTATTTCACGCATTTTTTTTAACATCTCAATATGAGTAGAGTCACTTTCATAGTTTATAAACAACATATTTAGTAGGAGCTACTTAAAATATTATTATTATACCGTACGCATAAAAATGATAATAATAACTATAATATTAATGTCATTATGATAACAAAAATAAAAACTATGATAATAATAAAAATATTAATAATGATACTGATACAAATGATTCTACTCCGCATATCCTGTACGAATAAGAACAATTAGTACGGCCGTAACATGACTGCACCACGTGTTGGTCCACAAAACCCTTCATCTGCACACAACAGACCTGACTAGAGGAAGATTTCTGTATCGTCGTCCCTCATTAGCCCCAAACGGCAAACCTGTCAAGGGATTGATGATGATGACGACGACGACGACGACGACATATGCTATATTGATCAACAATCAAAAGAGAAACTAATATTGCGACAACAGTTAGTTGCATTTGATTGTGTCATACAGAAAATAATGATCTTTATTAATTTTTATGTTTAAGGTTTTGGAAGTAGCAAATATAAACTTTCTGTGCTCATTACCGAATGGCCTATGTCTTTGCGCATACTTTGTCGATACAAAACTATTATTAAAATCAAAAACGAAACTGTCTGACGGGCATATATTTTAAAGCATTCATTAAAACGTTCTTTGTGATATTTTATTTCAATACGTCTTTAGAGATTACGGTGATATAGGATTGGAATATTCTTTTATCTCGTCCGAGAGCTGTGAAAAATGTTCATTGTATATCACGTATTTTGTTGTCGTGGGAACTCAACGATCTTTAGCTTGCTTTTAAACAAACCGGCTCCGTATTCAGCAACCATTTAATTCTTACTCATGAGCCTTAGAAAAAATACTGCTCTTAAACAAATTTTATCAGAGGGTCGGTAGTTGTGAAGGAATGTTATTTTTGAGACGTCAGACAAATTATAGTAAACCAAACACTTAGATTATATGAATCATTAAGATAATGAATGGTTTGATGATTAAGTGCTATGTGTGGTTATGAATATAAAAACGCAACGTGTATTTCACCTCCTAAAAACATGAACTAATCCGATTACCTTATAGCGGTTACGTGCCCATGGTGTATTTTCCATACACCCCGTGTAATCGAGTATTCGGTTGATATAAAATCGTTGCACAGTCACCGATGGTGTATGCGATTTACATCTCAGTACTTGCATACCATACTCGAGCTTTGCACTCGTATGGTATGAAATTACTGATGGCGTATATCCCAAACACCATCAGTTACTAACAGTGTAACTAGTAATGCACCGATCGTAATTGAAATCATACCTATAAAACACCTAAAAGTTGTGGATTACCAATTCACGATTGACTATTCACGTATAATTAATATGCACGAATTTAAAACAAACATACATAGCACTGAAAAATATTGGATTGAACTGTTTTACGATACATTCTTATCTCCGAAGTTATGTATCTATAATGCATCAACTATGGAAATAACTGGAAATAGCTCTAGTTAAAGGAATTTGTTAACAGCGTCTTTTAAGTTGAACAAGTTCTGGAAGGTTTCTTGCAACTCATTCTAAAATGGAAATTATATTCCTAATTATTAAAATGCAAACTTGAAGCAGACATCAACATTTGCCATATCATTATTTTCGTAAATTACGGTAAACATTGTTCACTGGCTATTTCACTGTTCTAATCCGCCATGTTTGTTTACTTAAGGTACTATTTATGCACGCGATGAGAGTACTTTGCCTTGGGAATTATTAACTAATTGAATGTATTCCTGCTTTTGTTGCGTATTATTCCTAAATCGTGCTGAACATATAGGATTTTATCAAATCTCAAAGGAATTAAATTTAGATCTACAAAGCAATGCCATGCAATTTCACCACAGCCAACGTATTAAATACATTAATTATAATACTTTACATGACTGTATAGGATATTTGTTGGATAAATGGTGGGATATCGATTTTAATTCATGTATGATCATACAAAAATATTCTATGATCACGGGCGAATTAAAATCGATATTCAACCAAATCCAACAAGAGTTAATTTTATTTTATGCCTACAATGATTATTTTGTATTTTGTTCTGAAATAATGACGCCGTAACGTCATGAAAACGACGTAATTTTTACAGTGTAACAGAGACAATTATCGATAATTTCACTGTTCATTTTCACTGTTTGAAACAATAAATTATAAAGTGTTTTTTCAATGATATTTCTCTATAAACATCCGGAAAGCATAAACTAATAGTTGCTACTCGTCCTCAATCTGTTATAAACATCATCTGTTGATTATCACAGAATGGCAAGCAGCAACTAATCGTAAACATCTATGTTATGTTAGTTTACAGTAACGAGTTAAATCGCGTATTTTTTTTATTAATCAAATTTCATATATGACAGCAAATCTATAGAGAACACTGCGATGTGTACTTTTACACTACATTATTGTACGAGTCCGAATATGTAATGCTGTTCAAGATGTTTACTTACAATTGTTGTCGCATTTGTCTTTTGCCAAAAATTTGAGTCAGTACTTCTTCATAGACAATATTAACATAAATAATTACTGGGCAAACTTAAATAGATAGTTTTAAAATTACAGCGTTATTACATAAACAGATTACTCTTTAATGTAAATTGTCATTCCAATACACTGTGTATTACCCCGGGGCTTGGTTTTTGATTGTACACAGATTTGAAATACAAAATACTTAACGCAACAAGTGGTAATTCTCGGTCAACAGCTGGAGCGTGCAGTTCGCGAGAGTCACCAGCAGAAGATTGTTTGAAGGATTTCCCGTTAAAATCGCTTACCGAAATGTTAATGGTCCGTTGGAGGATAGTTATCTCGATACATCGTTTATAGAGATTCTCGTAATGGCGGCTCTGCTAATACAGCATGAACAGTCATCCCTCGAGACGGACTCCCTTACTGCATACTTCGCTGACTCACAGAACTTGGAAGAAGTATTATGCTAATGGTCCGCAGGTGGATAGTGGACTCAATACATCGTCGGAAGAGCGCTGGTAGCAGCGTAGAGGACGGAATGGGCGGACCGGCGAACAGGACTGCGAGGAATTGGCTTTACGAAAATAATGGAAGTGTCCTCAGTAGTCTCACCGTGCTATGGAAACCGTTCTAGAGTTAGGGTCGACGGGTGGTGACGTCTAGAATGGCAATGAAGGTGGTGCATCGCGCTAGGAGCGCGAAGGGAATACCTTTGTATAATTTAAGCATTCCCTTGGCGACCTTGTCCCTTTAGGGGTGTGGCAACCCGACATGGATTGTCTTGAAATTGTCTACCAGTGCACATTAACGTTCTCCTGGACCCGTTCACGTTTATGTTTGGCTTAAAATCGTTTATTTGGCGAATACTCGGGCATCCGGGGTAAATTTGACTTACATTTGCTAACAATTAACAGTAACAGGGGTATCTCAGCACATATAGAAGTGGTTAAGAATCGCATATGACCTGTAAATAAACTCTTACACAAAAAAAGGTATTTAAATTTCTGAAAGCCTGCTAAAAGTAGTATACTAAGAACACACAGGACCACTGTAAAGTATGCACCACTATACAAAAATTGTTTATTGTATTAGTATATGTTTATATCATAGAAAAAAATACCTAAGAAGGTAGAGTATATTGCCAAAAAAGATTTATTGTTCTTTTGACAATTTAGTCAATTAAATCGTGGTTCGTTCTTACGAATACTTATCGTTCTACTGTACTCTGGTCATGGATTACCAGTAATATTGTTTTGTTAGATCTAATTAGCATGCATTTTCCAACTGTTGATTATTATATACCTCAACTGCACTTTGGTCCTTCCGCGTGGCCTTCTTTCGGAACTAAAAAAGTAACCATGCTACAGTCGTGAAATGTTACATGTACACCATCACGTAAACTTGCGCACTTTCCTATTTTTGTTCGTTTTTCTTTCGGCATTATATAACCGATGTGGCATGTAATTCAACAAGTATTGCTGCTCGAGTGATGAAACTTAACAAAGGTATTAAATTAGATTGACCATTTGGCCCAGTGTCTGTTTATGATCGGAGTTGTGTGGCAACAAAGGAATGTGATTGACGTTTGTCTAGTTTTATTATGACAACCTCATATTCTTAGTGTGCAATAACATGCAGTTATGAAGTGCTCATCGACAATGTCATTACATGTTATCGGCGAAACCTCAATTAAATTTAAAAAAAGAAAAAAGTATGTTTTTCCCTAGGTCAATATATGACTAGATGAAATGCTATTAATTGAACGAAGCTAATGTTATTTCCAAGAGAGAAATTTCAATTGGAAAGAAGTCAACAGAATAAAAAAGTTAAAGTCTTACTTCTTTACCAAATATCCATGTACGTTTCTTCATCATTTCGAAAAGATATGTTTATCATTTATAAAGAATTGTGAACATTGGTTTTAACTCTTTCAGTGCTGGAACCGAATTTTTAAGGCCTTTGGAAACAGTTTGGATCCAGATGAGACGCCACAGAACGTCTCACCAGGATTCAAACTGTTTGCTATTCTGATAGTATTCTTTGAATAAAATGCTAATTTTAGAAATTCAGCGGACGACATTTTAGCAAACGACACATTTCACAGCATGCAAAGGTTTAAAATCATTTGTTACACTCGGAGCTACTGGCGTGAACATTTCCGATGTGATTGGATTTTGAACAATGTTTAAAACTTTAGTTAAACATAGAGGCCGAACAAGGTATAAGCAGTTATCTGATAACGAACAGTCCAGTGCCTTTTGAAGTTTAAAAATTTCAGACCAAACCTGACTGTCAGTCCAAAAGTGGTTCGCTCAATATAAAGAAGTGAAACTACAGCTGCTGGAGACAATTTAATTCTCATTATAAACAATTAGTTGGTCCTTTATTTAAGGCAAGTGACCAATTGCCCAAACAGTACAAAACAGCAAAAAACAGCACAATACAAAACAACATAAACACAAATAAGCATAAAGCTGGGTTGACTGCCTTAGAATGGTCAATACAGAGCATTGGTGGTTTCAATCGGTTTTAGAGCGCTCAACCTCACACTTGGCTCAGAAATATTCATGATACATTACTGTCATGTCCAACGTCAGTACGATCCCAAACTATAAATAAAGCTTAAAGGGATCTTTTCACGCTTTGGTAAATTGACAAAATTGAAAAAAGTTGTTTCAGATTCGCAAATTTTCGTTTTAGTTATGATATTTGTGAGGAAACAGTAATACTGAACATTTACCATGGTCTAATATAGCCATTATATGCATCTTTTGACGATTTTAAAACCTAAAAATTATAAAGCGTTGCAACGCGAAACGATTGAATAATTTGGAGAGTTCTGTTTTTGTCGTTAAATTTTGTGAAACTACGAAGATTGCTTATATAAAGTATAAAATACGTTCAGTATCTGTACACGGCGGAATAGCTCAGTAGGATAAAGCGTTTTTACTTCAGGACTCTGGCAGGACTCCAGGGGTCACTGGTTCGAAACCTGGTCCGGGCAATGTTCTTTTCCTTTTTTTAATTTTATTCTTGATTTTTTACTGGAGCTTTTACGATCCAATGTTTACATTTATCGATATAAAGCATTTAATGAATAAGTTAAAATATGCCAAAATCTGTGAAAAGGCCCCTTTAAAGGTGGTATAAAAAATCAAAAAGAGTTTTTGCGACAAAATATAATTATTTAAATGAAATGTATTCTTATTATTGTTAAACTAGACAATGAGAAAATAGGATTAATGAAGGTTTAGCAATATTATTAGGAAAAAAATCTTGTAAGTTTTTTATTCACGGATGGTAAACAATATACTACCCTATAATCTATAATACGCAGAAAACAAATGTACGACGAATAAAGCAGTTATTTAGAAGATATGATTACTTTCTTATACGTATATTAAACTACTTGAACATCCAGAATGTCCAGTCCTCTCCAATCTAAGCAAACATAAAATCGATGAAAATTGATGTTTTTACAGAAGTAACCCAGCTTATTCTCCCAAAGTGATTCCGAACTGTAAGATAAAAATAATAGTATTATCTATTTATATGAGGGCCAAAAATTACTGCAGCATGCATCCACATTGGGTTTACAATGGACTCAAATAAGTAAAAACAAATGTATCCCAAATGTATACCGATATGATTTATAAGCATTACTCTGTTGCATATGCTTGGAGTGCTAGTTTACCCTTAGCATGTTGATTTTAGTCTCCATAAAAAGTCATATATGTAAAGACAGCACTTAAATTTAAATGGGCGTTATTGTAATTCCATTTGTAATACAATTTTAATGAGTCCCCAATTCTCAAACAATACTTTTTGCCAATTTCTCATAAATTAACATACCAGTAAGTTCGCAAAATTGTGATTGTTTATTTAGTCTTGTAAATACATATTTGGCCCTGCACAATGCGTCATATCTATCGCGAAAAGAATACATGTTAAACCCTTTTATATGCTTAGTAACAAATATGCCCATATACCTTTCGTTTCTTAGAAAGAGAGGCACGTAATACATATAAATGTTAAGTATAGTAATGGTTACGTCCCTGTGACGCTTTCCGGAATCGCGCATGGCATCTTCGATTTCTATATTAAACACTTTCGTTACGTTTCGAGAGTATTGATATCGCTTCTATCTTTTATCTGAACGCGAACATGGAAACGAAAACATAAAAATGTGTGACACCTTACTTCAGAAGTTTTAACATTATAATAATAATCCATGTGTACTGGTCCGTCAAAGTCTACGTTTAAAACATAACATATTCCTCTCTGTTCCGCTATAAATGCTTGAACAATGCTTCGTAATATAAACTTTTCGTCGGTGGTTAAAAAACCAGCGCGAACGACTGCTTATGTTTCTTTGAATGTTACATCACAGTTTGTTCCTATGTTAATATAGAAGGTAAAATATTAAATACGATCATATACACAATTTTGATATGTTAAATACCTCTAAATGTCAATGGGTCTGATTAAGTTTTAGACCCGGACTTATGTAGCGGGTCAATGATGACGTCTGAAAAAATAATGTACTATATTTCGTTCTTATTTAATTGTCAAATACTGAATAAAATGTCATAGTCAGTGATTGATTAATTTCTTTATGTTGAACCAGCCTTGATAATGCCGTAATTTAAGAAATCACTATTATGAACACTACTATAGAATTGAGTCGTTTTTTAATGTTCACGCGGTATTAAGCGCATAATATTAAATGTCGTAACAGGGACATACTGTTATAGTTTGGTGTAAACGGTTAATAGGTAAGAAAATTTGCACACGGATAACTTTGAGACGTAAGGAAAAAACGGTTTTGTTTACTTCGTTGTTCACCTTAGTGTTTTTAGCTGACAGTTTGTCGTATGAAGCATTAACATATAGCGTTTAATAAAAATGGCAGTAAACTTCCTTTGGTTTACATGCCCGTGCTATCTGGCATGACTGAATGTGACAATTACGTGGTCTCATTAATTTTGCTATATACTCGCTTTATCTGTGTACGATGCATAAAACTGTGTGTAAATTAAAATATTAATAAAATGTTTATACAACTTTTTTGTAAATCTCTCTTTAACTTATCGTATGCAATAATGCAAAGATGACATTACTAATATTAAACTGCTCCAATATTATGTACTTGCTTCGTTTGGATATGATACATTACTGTGCCCCCGTCTGCATTAAAATGCACAAGTTTCTTATTTCGTTTTTATCATTAATTGTCCCCTACCGGTCAAACCGGAGGGGGCTTATGGTTTGCGCTCTGTCTGTCTGTCTGTCTGTCAGTCTGTCTGAAAGTCCGTCACACTTTCATGGATCCCGCGATAAATTAAAAAGTTCTTCATATTTGTTCATGAAACTTGAAACATGGATATATGGCAATATGGAAATTACGCATGTCATTTCATTTTTTTCGTACGTCAATAATTCTGATTGCTATGGCAACAAATATAAAACAATCTGATAATAGTGGAGTTTCGCCGGTAGGGGACTATATTGCTTGGCATTCTCTTGTTTTACTATTGTTACTATTTATTTATGAATAAGAAATTTCGCAATTGAATCTGTTTAGCTTGATACATGTATATGTTTAGTGAGTATGTGCTTTCACGGTGTTTAATATAAAATGTATGTTTTTATAAGAATGTTTATCTCAGGCAAAACGATTGTTGATAAATTCTTACAGAAAAACTATCTGGATCAGATACAGTAATGACATTTTTAAATTATGAAAAAAATACAATCGGCTTTATTTGTGAAACTCTTTCGAGCGGAAACAGTATTTGCCATTTTAAAATTATGAAAAAAACAACAACAACACTTTGCTTTATTATTGAAACTCTTTTTTTAATCTTATAAATCAAGAATTTCCTTTTGGTTACATATGTTGGATACTTGGAAGGGGATCTTACCATGAAGGCATATACGGTTTGTGAAAACATTGCATCTGTGGCATATCAATAAGGCCGTTGAAACCATATTTTCTCAATCGGCTCTTGTTCAAGAAACTGCACTCTTTCATGAACAGGCGTCGTGTTACCGTCTTTCATTGCGTAAATTGTAAACGTATTTCTTCTCTATTAATTAGATATATAAACTTCATATTTGCAATACACTTTTGTATATGGATCAGTTTAGCCATAAGTTAGATTATTGATACCATATATGGTATGCCAACATTATTTACATTATTTGTCTGTATAAACGTAAATGGTGTCTTGACTACTCTTGTAATAGGTAACTGAACTGTATCGGATAAATGTATTACGGATTGCTTATGGAAATGATACTGATACTTCATGATTGCTTTCAATATTGTGTTTTGAATAAATAGTCTTGCCATTGCCTATTGATACATTCATTTTAACTAAACATTTCAGAAGATTTATAACCAAATACAGTTTTGAATGTGCTATTTTATCCGATTATACATATAAATGATTTGTTTTAAATGTCCATTTTGTTCGTGTGCGCTTTTCAATTTACTACTAAATATGATGTAGGAACTCATATCGCTTTCTTAAGTAATATATGAATGTATTCAAACATTAAAAAGTGTGACTTTGATTGTGTATTTTAATACATTTATTTTGCATGTCACTGTATTTTTATGCTGAGACAAATTCCTGTGGTATTCATTTAGTTGCATGCTTTCATCACGATTACTGTTTTGATATGTTTCCAGATTTGAATTAACACCAGTATAGGAATGAAACGGATAGAAGTTGAAGATAGGAGTTGAAATATGTGCGTTAGCAATAATTAATGTTATGAAGTATTATCGAGTTAATACAATTAACCATTCACTTATTATTGTATCCATTCCAACCATCAATCAACACTCAATCCGGTTAAATTATGTTTCCCAAACAATATGTTATAGTCTATATTACCTTTTTGAAGGATAAGTAAAAGCTTGAAATATATTTTAAGTTTACTTTTGATAAATCCACTGACATAACGCGATTTTTTCCCGTCCGATGCAGTTTTGTTCTGTAATCGTCTAAATGTACATAAAATAGCGTGTATTCCTTACATTAATTATCGGAATTACTGTATCGGATATATTTCGGACACTTACAAAATCTCATATCCTCTTGATGTTCTCACCAATTTAGGAAAGGCTCATCACGTTTAACCGAGAAGCAACGGGGGCCTTAGGAAGCTACACTCTTCGCATATTGTTTATCCTTTTTTATCAACGATGTATTCCATAATATTAATTAAGATGAGTAAGCTAGGAACAATTTTGATATATAATTTGTGTGCATGATTTGTGTTACTGATAACATTGTTTTGTTCGCGTCAAATCAATATCTTTGATGCTATTAGTAAGTTTTTAGAAAAATAAATAGGTATGCCATTAACAAGACCTTTATAGCTCATTAAAGACAATGAAACTAAGAGGAAGTTTGCTGGTCTGGGATAGCGGCGGTTTTTATTTACATCACAAGTAACAAAAGGCAGCTTTTGTATTATTTAAACATTGATTTTACGAATAGTATAATGGCAAACCGCTACACGGTTAATATGCCCCTATGTCCAGCTCAAGTAATTGGAAAACACAAGATTCAAAGCAAACGAGACATGCTACCAGTGACTGGTTATTATAAATGGTCGCTTTGGTAAGAACTAAAATACTTTAAGAAATGCCTCGGTGATGCCCTATCGTCCATCAATGTACTGAATACAGTAAACGATTTCGAGATTTTTGACGTTTACGGACTTTTATCAGATGGAGATAGCCTGATATTTATCGCCATAAATTTACCATTCAATGTAGCCCTAATCCCGATCCCAGAAACACAGACTAAAAACATACCCCCTCCCCTAAATTGAATCCTAATTAACTAAACGATTTTGTATTCAATATAGACTATTCGGAAGTAAACGAAGTACTAGAACTGCTGAATAACCGCCGAAGTAATGACACACAATTAGTGCTGAATACAATTACAAATACAGTCCCAAATGTTTTCCAACAGTCTGCGAGTAAATCATTACCTCACCAAATTTATTAACAACGACGTGAACATTTTCTTTAAAAAGCTATCCAAAACATGGTTTGGTACTCAGTTCCGCAAGGCAAGAAGTGAATACAGCCGCGCTCGTAAAGTTTACCAATTACACAAATCCACACTGAAGAAACATAACCTGGATTTTACCAGACTTCGCTATAAACACGTGCTCAAAACGTTAATAAATAAACACAAATATAATGGACGCCTCAAACCCCAGTACCTTAGTCCATAAAAATCAGCTGGATTTCGCTCAGGTTATTCGACAGGCGACCAAATTTTTACATTACATTACATTACTCTGTTTTGTTTTTAAATAGTAAATGTCAAACCTAAGCACCTTATAACTCAAATACAGCAAGTTTAATTTGTGATCTTAGCTTCATATAAATGTTTTTTGATGGAAATCAGTGACCAAAAATTAAACTATTCCGTATGAGAATAGGCCGCGTTTAATACTTGTGTCTGAATGTTAAGACACACGATGCATCTTAAAATTAAAATTTTAAATATATATTAATATAAAAAATATCTTATTGTAGAGTTAATACATTGTGACAAAAAAGTGATATTCATTTGATGAACCTTAAAGCAATGACTTGTTTCTATTGATAGACCGTTGTTTCATTTTAAAACAAAATGCTGATTTTTTTTTATAACATGACTCATTTAAATTTAGAATAATGTGAAACATTTTGAGGTTATTTAATCTAAAACCAAACGTGTGTCATTGTGTATATTTATAGTGTTCGAAACTTCCGAATTAAAAACCTTATATTAATGATGAATGTACTTGCTTTATTTATTGATATTAAAATGTGTGTGTGTATGTCAGAGTTTATTTACACCTACACACACACATTCTAATATCAATAAATAAAGCAATATATAAAGATATTAGAATTGTCTCGAAGTCTATCGTTTATATCTGTCGACATAAAATTGAACAGCATCGCTTTGATAGGGTTGTTATTCGTCTCTAGAGTACAAAGAGCATTAGTTTCTTTTTTGCAATTTAGTATCCAATTAGCACTTGAAATGTTTGAATGTCTCATCTGGTTCTTTCCTCTCTTATTAGTTTTAACTCATAGTGTTCAGCGATGTTCGGCTCTATATTATTCTGCTTTATATAATTCTCTGATATTAAAATTGACTGTTAAATCTTGTTTAATGATTAATATGACATTGCCGAACATCTTATTTCCTCTCATTTCCGTTGGAAGTGTTTAAAAAAAGCTGGTCATTAATTAAAAATGATATATGTTTGTAGACATATGTTCTGAATCATAAACTTGTAGATAACGTTTTGCTGTTGTATTCAATTCTATATTATATTGAAGGTGTTTTCCAAATAATTTTACCTCCTGCAATATTTTCAAATAAATCAAAAATTAAATCATTAAACAATATTAAGAGCGAAACATATTTCCATTTTACAATCTCTTATATGATGTAAGTAATACAAACAAGAAATATCTTTAAAAAAGATATACGGCGTTGATTGTGGTCGATGTTTATGAACGATCAAAAGTTATCTCTATGAGATAAAAAGTAGCGGATGCCTTTTTTCTGCGCAGTTCTTAGCTACATCACAAGCAAATCAATTACGGGGTGTTGCGCCAGATTTCGTGGCTTATTTTGCTTATGTGATATTTTTACTCAGATGTCTATATTTACAGAATAGAAAAACACAAGAAACATGAAAATAAACGAGTGCATATAGGTCAGCCGGCAATACTCGAATCTTATTTAATTGCATAATTATAGTATAGTGAATTATTGTGCTCATGCTTAAACGGCCACCGGAAAAACTTTGCGAAACCGAAATTTCGCAAACTTACGTACCCTTTTTCTTAAAGATTTGCTACTTTGAGACATAGTATGCGATAAAAGTCTTATCGTTGATTAATAATTGGTTATTTTCACTCAAAAAACGCGTTTTCTTCACTATGAAATTTATAAGCAAAGTTGGGGTTCCCATGGGATTTTTGCATTTTCCCATGGGATTTTCGATTTTCCCATGGGATTTTTTCTCCCATGGGATTTTTTTTCTCCCATAATTTGCAAATGGGAGAAAAATCCCATGGGATTTTGAACATTTTAAAAAACGTGTTTTATTTGCGTTTGCAAGTATTTTAACGTTATTTAAGGACTGTATATTGGTTTTATGCCAATTATATATAAAAATATTTAGTAATAAAAAAATCCCATTTTAAAATGGGAGAAAAAAATCCCATGGGATTTTTTTCTTATTTTGGGAGATTTATTCATGAAACTTTCAGAAACATAATATTTTATGAAATGATGAACAACTACGATATTTTAATGCGTTTAGTCGTGTTTAAAAAAACAACAAAAAATCCCATGGGATTTTTAAATCCCATGGGATTTTTTCTCCCATGGGATTTTTTTCCAATGGGATTTTTCAGTTTCGTAAGCCGAATAAGTTTCTTAATGCGAAAAACAACAATAAAGGAAATAATAATTATAATTTTGAATAATAAATTGAATAATATAAATAACATGAATATTTTTAAAATGAGTTACAATTAAAGGTTTATGCTAGTAGAACTTATCATTTCTTGTTCGAGCAGATGGTTGAGTCCAATTGGTGAGTATGCCAGCTTAGAACCAGTATAAATGCATCGCAGACAGACAACGCTGTCATACTGTACACACCGCTGAGTAACAATCTTTATTGCATTTCATTTTGCAACAGAAAATGAACTCCGTAGTATAATTGATCTTATATATGCCCTCTGCTTTTGAAAGCGTGCAAAACATTAACATAACAATAAGTCCATGCCAAAAACTATGTGCAAATTCCATTCAAAGCTATATACACATTATAAAGGTCACATGACCCGCGTCATGCGAAAATGGGTCTTATGTCATATGCGGCCGAAGTTGGTCCATCCTAGCTTGTCCAACCGCGCAGTCTGGTCAGGTACTACGCTGACTGATATATAAAGTCAAGCCATGATTCGTGGTCTCATATCCAAACTCGGTAGCTCCTGTGCGAAACTTTCACCGGAAACGACCGCACCGAGACGGGCGCTCGAACTTTGCGGATGCGCGTTATATGTTATATATAATAGCGCGATGTGTTTTTTCTTGCCTCAAATTAGTAAGCCCAATCAGCGTTTTATTGTGTTCTTTGCTTCTACTATTAACAAGAACTTCAACTGATACGAACATGAATTTTATTTTAATATGTTTATTTAATTCTCGGAAAACTCATTGTATATTTAGACTACTACTTATAAAACAAAGTCGGGTTTTCAACATCTGTTTTCGGCATAAAAATTGTTATTCCAAACCAGATTTTACGCACTTTACTGTACAAAATACCGTTAGGGCCACCGTGGTTACTCATTAAAATCCAGAGGGCGAGAATGCGAGAACGCGAAAGTACGATGACGACAGTGCGACAATACGATGGCGACAATGCGTTCGTACGATTGCGAAAACGCGCTAGTACGATGACGACAATGCGACAGTGCGACAATACAATGGCGGCAGTGCGATAGTACGGGGGCGACAATGCGATAGTCATATCGTACTGTCGCCGTGGTATCATCGCAATGTCGCCATCGTTCTATCGCATTGTCGCCATCGTATTGTCGCACTGTCGCCATCGCATTTTCGAATTGCCGCCATCATACTATCGCGTTATCGCATTGGCACCTTCGTACTATCGCACTGTCGGCTATCGCCATCGTATTGTCGCACTGTCGTCATCGTATTTTCGCACTGTCGTCATCGTATTATCGCACTATCGAACTGTAGTATTGTCGCCATCGTACTTTCTCACTGTCGCCATCGTATTGTCGCACTGTCGTCATCGCACTGTCTGATTGTCGTCATCGTATTATCGCGTTCTCGCATTGTCGCCATCGTACTATCGCATTGTCGCCATCGTATTGTCACCCTGTCATCATCGTATTGTCACATTGTCGCCATCGTACTATCGCGTTCTCGCGTTCTCGCCCTCTGGATTTTAATGTGTAACCACGATGGCACTAACGGTATTCCGTAATACTGCTAAAGCACAGTATGATTAGGTCACTCCCAATGCTCAAATCTCTATGTCTATTTTAGTAACAACACATGTCTATGGAAGGATATTTAGGTAAAAGTTACATCATTCGTGGTGAATATTTACATTATGACTGATGCTTATTCTAATTTGCTTTATGACAATTCCAACATGCTTGTTGTCTATTCGTTTATACTTGATGATTGCTGCAACATTACATCATTCATGAATGATATTTACATTATGCGTGATGTTTATTCTAACATGCTTCATGACAGTTCCAACATGCTTGTTCTCTATCGGTTATACTTGATGATTGTTTCAACATGCTTGGTGACTATCCAATGTTTGTGTGTTCATTATTCCTGAAACCAGTCATAATCGGTTTTGCCACTAAGCGTCATTAACAACGGCAGTTAGCAACAGGCAGTAAGCAGAATGCAAGTTACTAAATTATGACATCAGGTGGCGCGCGTTTATTTTCCGTATGTTGAATAAATTACTTTTCGGAAAAAAAAGCGAAAACATCCGAATCATTTTGACTAGTAAACTGAATAAGCTGAATTAGTTCCCTTCGTTATATAATCTCCATTAAACTAAATACGTTCATTATTGCCATGAAGACCAGTAAGTTTACACAATGAATTGACTGCCGTGAATGTTTTTGATATTTGTAAGATGCAATTGGCACTCAAGAAATTATACATGTATTTTATTCAGAACATAACGGGGCTGATGTGTTGGAATTGTGGCCCTTCCCTAGTCCAAATAATTACAGTAGACGTAATCTACCGATGTGCATTGCATATCGACCTCATATTTATAAAGTAGCCCAAACCCCCATTGCCACAGACCTGTGCGTGAAACTTTCAGATTTCTCTAGTCTGTTTACAATGCTATAATTACAATTTCTATAAACACATATTTATCATTTTATGACTATATAATGTCTGTGGTATACAGAGAAACCTGAAAGTTACAAGTACTCGTGTCTAGTACTGTACAACTATTGTACTCCTCGTTGAGAAAACAACTACTTCATCTACATGTATTAAAATATCATAAAACATAATTTTCAATCAAGTTGGAAAAAATCAATAAATAAATGTCATATAAACAGGTTTGTCATGAACGTTGACGTCGCTCTTGGTTACCAGAAAAATTCCCACGCACGGATTTCAACCGTCATTGTTTACAATCAATTAAGTGCATAAGTACTTGAATTTGTATAGTGTTTTTTAAGTGTCCAGCTACAGGTGGTTAGCGTGTGGCTATAATACTAGTTAGTGAAAACATATTTTGGAATGATAAGTAATCATATTATAACGAAAAATCAACTTTTCTTAAAAAAAATAAGTTAAATATATATTCAACAAGGTATCCAACTCGAAATCATCCGAAAACGGGATGCATCGTTTTAAACAGCCATTACTTCATCAATTTTGCAGCGATTTTCACGATCTTGGTCTTATTCAACGCAGAAATAAATTTCCTTTCTGGAAATGTATATGTCTTGCAATATTTTTACAAATACTGGGTCAACTTTTAAAAAATAACACGATACACAACTCGCGTGACCCAGCTGTGATCGATCAGACAGTATTCATGACTGAAATCTTCACGGGGAAATGGGCATTTTCCCTGCAAAGTTCACGAACCTCGATACCATAATTCAATAAAACGTATGAAAAAAAAATTCTTACCGTGCTTGCCGTAGAATTATGCATCAAAACTAACTGTCCAGCGCATTTTCAAACCTTTGTTTACATACATTTCAACCAACTGACATTTTAAACACAAGAGTGATTTCATTGCTCCAATGCGGAGTTGTGTCTTTACAACTGGAGATTTCATTCATAAATACGGTCTGATCGATAACAGCTGGGTCAAGCGAATTATGTATAGCTTTATTTCTTAAAATTTGACCCAGCATGTGTAGAAATATAACAATATATATACATTTCCTAAAAGGAAATTCATTTCTGCGTTGAATAAGACCGGGTCATGAAAATCGCTGCAAAATTAATTTAGTAATGGCTGCTCAAAACGATGCACCCCGTTTTCGGATGATTTCGAGTTGGATACCTTGTTATATATAAAACGGTAGTGATTTTTTTTTATATAGAAAATTTGATTTTTCGTTTTAATATGATTATTTATCATTCAAAAAGATGTTTTCACTAATTATTATCATAGCCACACGCTAACCACCTGTGTGTCCAGCACGTGTGCCGGGAGAACAGGGCTTAATGTATTTTTTGTTAAGCTCTATAATATTTATATCCAATCTGTATGAAAAAATGTCGGTGAACATTATTCCGGTGTTAATTTTTGAAAATATTGAGGCATTCGTTAATTATGGATCTAAAACGGAACATTAATCCGCAAAAAAAAAACACCGGGCATATTGCATATTAGATCGGACATATGAAATTATTACGAAAGAAAGCAATAAGAGTTTCAATTCTACATGAGTAAGTCTCGCTGTGCACGATTACGCTCTTACTGCTCGTATATATTTGACTCTTGGCAAATACCTAGTGTTTTATTTTGCTTAATCTAAATTGTGTCATGCATCTATATGTACTTAAAGCAGCATGACCAACAGCTCTTTCATATGTGAAAGAGATTGACACGAAATACCTACCCATCTATAATTAAGTTTATATGTGCACTTCAATATTATAGTTTTAAAGCATTTTATGTGGTGCAATATAAAAGTACTCTAGTAAATTTGAAATTATGTAATCGATTTCCTCTCAACATACATGCAAAGTTCCAGATAACTTTTTCAGCAAAATCTTGGTTTACACTCTATAATAATCCAGCCTTAAAGTCTATTATTAATTCTTTTTTTTTTCAGGTAAATATAATTTTTGGCACATCCGCATTTAGGTTTATAGTCTAAGAAGAGCTAATGACAATTGCCGGGTTACAGCAGACTTTTTGCGATAAAAGGACCAGATAATGGAAAACGTTCGGCTTTTCGACTGTTGTAAAGATGGTCTGTTATTCATAATAACGTTAAAGTGCTGTTGATTTCATAATTGTAATGAGGGCCTAGACGAGTGGGAACTCATTGATAAAATGTTTACATTATATGCATTGATATTGAGTTTTACGCATGATCACACATTTTGAATTCTTATTTTATTTTTCCAATGTGTAACCGTACGCACAGAATTTAAGTCTACTGTTTTACTAAATTTAATTCAATTTTTTACGACTTTAAGCGTCTTATCTGGAGCTCTGCATACATGCATTAGTAGCATATATTGAAATATATCCATAGACTTTCTTTGGTTATTGAAGGTAAATTACTGTACAAAAATTATGGTTAGTCATAAACCAAAAAAAAGTTAAGTCTACAAACACGCGGTTAATTTCGGTTCAGTAGCAAATATCTTACAAAGGTGCGCAACTTCTCCTATAACATAAAATTTCCGTTATACGCCGTAAATTTCCGTAGTCCTCCGTAGCATTTCGGAATGACTGTCAATTGACATCATTGTATCATGCATGATAGTATGTTGCTTTGTGCTTGGGTGAAACTCACATCTTACCATCGCGTTAATTTATTAAACGCATTAATATTTGATTTCATTATGCACTGCGCCTATTGCACAAGTCTCTCTGCACAAACCAACATACACATATGCAGCATGCAATTAACGAACAAGAATGTTGCATCTGTACACATGCATGATACCATTAAGCAGAATGTAAATAGACATTGGACATCAGGCAAGATGTAAGTGTCATTAAGCATGAAAAGGTGTCTACATACTAATTGAAAGTACCATCAAGAATCATGACACAGTCACAAAGAAGGACGTAATTTTTACCTAAATACCCTTCCATATTTGTCGGCACTGTGTGTTTGCTTAATTTCACTGAAGAACGTCTACTGGTAAATCTTACAAAAAAAGTGATAAATAAGACTGAGTAGCAATTTTTTCGGCGTTGCTGTTTAACGTCAAATTTGGCCTTTCAACAAAGTTCTTCAAAGCACATTGAATTTTAATGAAGAAGTTTCCCGCGTGTAGGTCCGAATGAATTAAATCAAATTTTGCAATTGGCAATTTGATAGAAATCCCCATAAAACATTGCACATAGCTTTCTGAAATAAACAGGCCACATTGAACGCATTCACGATATCCAACAGCTCTCTTTGCAAAGACCTATCTAGTGTTTCTTGGCCGTGTAAGATCTATAATTAGAACATCGTCACCTAAACATCTACTAATAGAAGAGCATATTTTGGGGAAACAAATTCAATAAGAGTATAAAACGTCCACGATCAATAATGTGTAGTTTGTTAAAGATATCACGGCAGTAAAAACATAGCACTTTAAAGAGACCACAATCTGGTACATTTGGTCAATTGTTGCGTCCGTGGCGGACAATACATTTTTAAAATGAAAGCGTACAAAAAAGCAAACACAAAGTTCTTCGTAAGCTTGTTTTAATCTTAAAAACACATAATCGACAGTCATTCCAGTCAAATACAATACTAACAGTCAGCACTCTAGAGATCAAAATTGCGGATATAAATATTTAATTCAGGGATATCAAGTGTATCAAGTTCGAATTCCGGAAAAAATAGCCGGTAGTCTGGGGCATTAGGTCCCTTACAGGGATAAAAGGTAAATCCCCGCCCGAGCCGTAGCTAACTGATTTATTGTAGTCTTTCTAGTTGCAATTTCTGGTGAGTACAATGCGGAATATTACGGATATTTGCAACATGTCGAAGATTTTCGGAAAGTAGCGAAGAGATTTTCGTCAGTTAATATTCATGTCCGTGCCGGCCGCTAACTTATCAGAATCAATAAAAAAGAACCAGGAAAAATCGGTACCGATCGCAAATTTCCGGAATTCCGATAAAGCTTCAACATAATTTGTTCTCAAATGATCGCGTACTCGAACGAATCTGTCCCTACGCCTCCAACTCCCTTTAAATCTCATCGGACGTACATTGATCTCAAAATCTATCCTTGACGACTCAAATCATATTTCCTGAATAGTTTGGCCTATTGACGTCCCTGTAATTATAACAATGGTCTTTTGGATAAACACCGCTAAGTTGTTGCAATATAATAACCGTTTAAAATAGTTACCGGTTTTCATTTAATAAAATGATTAAGTCATATTCGAGATTTCAGCGATTGCCAATATTTTGCTTTTGTTTCTCATAAGCATATGGTGCTTGGTATCTGCTATTGACTCCTATGTAGATTGCAAATATTACATAACCCTTACAGCGGCCGAGCGCAGATATCTGCATTTGGCCGCTAAAAAGAAAAATCTTTGCGCATTAATTTAATTCAAATCTCATTATCATAATCAAATTCATCATCATCGTCGTCGTCGTCACTACTACCACCACCACCATCATCATCATCATCATCATCATCATCTTCTTCTTCTTCTTCTTCCTCCTCCTCCTCATCATCATCATTAACAACAACAGCAACACCAACTTAACATCATCATCAAACAACAATAAACATCGGTAACATACAATGTGCTTCATCAACCATACATAATTATATGCGTTAAAACACCATAATAGAACAGCATGAATGAAGCTGTCTATTACTCTTTTATATTTCCTATACCAATATTTTTTTTTCGTTAATTGAAGGACTAGTTGAAATCTTCTATAAAAGCCCTCCCACCCCCCCCACCCCAAAATAAAAAAAAATAAAACATAATAATAATAACCCTAGCAAACAACAATAAACATACGTTAGTTAGTATACACTGTGCTTTAGCAACCATGCATAATGAATGTTTATGACTTCGGACCGTTGTGATCAAATTTAAAAAAGCAAGATGGTATGTATGCGGCACACAACACATAGATAATTATAGTTTTATACCTTAAACGTAGTTCATCAAAATAAAGATAAGTTATTATCTATGTAATACTTAAATTAGGTTTATAACTTATGCATATTTGTCTAAAACTTGTGAAATGTGATTCGTAAGCCGACGACAACATTATCATTCGGACCCTTCTCCCCACCTAACAATCGAGATTAAACACCTGTGGAGATCCCGATCTTATCAATGAATAAACCGGTTCAATGATGACAAGTCAAATAAAACATACTATTACTATCCAAATAAATATCTATCAAAAAATGTAAATTGATATACCTACTTAACTAAAACTAAACTTAAACGATTAGCAAGAAAAATATATAAAGAAGAAGCAGGCAAAGTAGACAAATTAATTGTAAAATATGTTTTCTCAGTCTCCCACTGTTGAACAAAATAAATAGTATTTATAGCCACCCCAAAAGGGATCTTTATCACACGTTTGGCTCAACTAATATATAATTGTGACAGGACAAACTGTCAACAAATACCTTGTTAATGTTTTATACATAACTCCAATCAAAGGTCAACTTCCAAGGAAACTGCGGCATGTTAAAACTGTTGATTATGACAAAATGTTGTTTAGTACAAATCAGTACAATAACGTCTGTTATGTGGCCTATACTAATCCAGTTAAATAAAACTTTAATCGCAGAAAAGTTTAGATTCTTTACACCTTTAAAGGGGCCTTTTCACAGATTTTGGCATTTTTTTTAACTTATTCATTAAATGCTTTATATTGATAAATGTAAACATTGGATCATAAAAGCTCCAGTAAAAAATCAAGAAAAAAAAAAAAAAAAAAAAAAGGAAATGTACATTGCCCGGAGCAGGGTTCGAACCAGTGACCCCTGGAGTCCTTGCAGAGTCCTGTAGAATAAACGCTTATGCCTACTGAGCTATTCCGCCGAGTACACATTCTCGACGTATTTTATACCTTATATAAGCAATCTTCGTAGTTTCACAAAATTTAACGACAAAAACAGAACTCTCCAAATTATTCAATCGTTTCGCGTTGCAACGCTTTATAATTTTGAGGTTTTAAAATCGTCAAAAGATGCATATAATGGCTATATTAGAGCATGGTTAATGTTCAGTATTACTGTTTCCTCACAAATATCATAACTAAAACGAAAACTTACGAATCTGAAACAACTTTTTTCAATTTTGTCAATTTACCAAAGCGTGAAAAGATCCCTTTAAGAAAATATATATAACAGTTCTTTCCTGTTTTAACAAAATGATACATTTAAAAATAAATTATGAAGCATCGCTAGCAATATTAGAAAGAGAAGTAGAAGGAGAATTATTATCAATAGTAGCAGTAGCAGCAGCAGCAGCAGTAGCAGCAGCAGCAGTAGCAGAATCAGTAGCAGTAGCAGTAGCAGTAGCAGTAGCAGTAGCAGTAGCAGTAGCAGTAGCAGTAGCAGTAGCAGTATCAGTAACCGTATCAGTAGCAGTAACAGTAGCAGCAGCAACAGCAGCAGAAGCAGCAGCAGCAGCAGTATCAGTAGCACTATCAGAAGCAACAGCAGCAGCGGCAGTGGCAGCGGCAGTGGCAGTGGCAGTAGCAGTGGCAGTGGCAGTAGCAGTGGCAGTAGCAGTAGCAGTGGCAGTAGCACTATCAGTAGCAGCAGCAGCAGCAGCACTGGCAGCGGCAGTGGCAGCGGCAGTGGCAGTGGCAGCGGCAGCGGCAGTGGCAGCGGCAGTGGCAGCGGCAGTGGCAGTGTCAGCGGCAGCGGCAGCAGTAGCAGTAGCAGTAGCAGTAAGAGTAGCCGAAGCAGTAGCAGTAGCGGCTTTTTGCTTTTTTGTTTTAGAAGTGTTTGTCGTATAAGAAGAACGCAAGGAAGACAAATTAATTGTAACATGTGTTATCTTAGTCTCCGTTGTAGTAGTATTTGTTGTATCTACACAGACATTTTTCAGTCACCTGAGAGACATGTTTTTATAAGAGATTTAATTGTGGACCAATACATCGTGTATTAATATCAGTGTACCCACTGGGACACCACATGGGGCGAGGATTAACAGATAAACTAGGCCTTCAATTAATTATGCGCCTAGAGGCAAACAATACTATAACTTACTGATAATTTTAGGATTGGGATGTGTTTGTATCTTATTTGAAATTAGCTAGCTTAATTCAAAAACTAATTATAGCCTCAATATTATCACAAGAACATCATCACATATTCATTGTGCAATATATAATCATATCACCATCACAATATGCCAGAGCGTTAGTATTTATTGTGCATACATATCCTACAGCAACATTTACAAAACTTATTACAAACCAACCGCTTAAGCTTTAATTAAGATTGATTTCAATTTATATTATGACATACATTAAAGATCACTGTCAATTAATTAAAAAATAGCTTGATGCTTCGTACTCAGCGATTTAAATAAAAGAAACGTTGCGTACACAATAATTGGGGTTAATAAAAAAAGTCTGCAATTAAAATAATCAAATTTAAATAATACTAGATTTAGTTTCAAATTGTCGCTCAAAAAATGTATCAGTTATATCAGTTACTAGGGAATCGATTTGTTTAATCGCCGCAATCCAATAATAATTATGGTGTTTGTATGACAAATTAATAGCTATTCGTCATTGAATGTATGATACTCATAAAAATATTGAAACAATAACCACAACAACAACAACATATGTGATTATGTATATATCTTCTTCAGATACTCTGTGTCATACTTTCAAAATTATCCTCATAAGATTCATAATAATAAAATAAACACTATTGCAATCTTAGTAAAAACCAACTTAGCCGTTATGCTAATGATTTTATGTTCAGTATGCGTGTACATTTCAATATTATATAACAACAAGTGTTCACAAATACCTATGTTTAATAAATATTAAAAACATGAGAACCAATGAAGGTATTTCATTTTAATAGACTAGTTTTACCGTGTGTGTACATTCATATAAAATCTTTTGAAAATCACACTTGAGATAATGTCTTTAGGTTTTGCTATTTCTAATCGATTTAAACACCATAAAACCACCGTATTTTCTCTTACATTCTAAATTTTCTTACATTTCCTTTTTAAGCCAAAATATTTATGTTTTCATGATTCTAAATTTTCGGACATACGGATTTTCGTACAGTCAGTTAAACAGCGCTATTTTATCAGATTTTGACCCTGTTTTTGCTTATCTGATGACCCTTCGGTCATGCATTTTTACAACCGGATTAAAGTAATAAAACAGAATCATGCCTAAGGGCAATCGACCATTACATTTGCGTACTTGGGTAAATTACCTTGTAAACCTCTAATAAGCAATGGTTCCTTCCAACAGCGTTTGAAATGATATCGTATTAAGAAAGCCAAACGTTTATTGTTTTTACTTTTTATATATTATTTCAGTTGATTGCAAAGCTGTTAAGTTGCATTTTTAAAGTAAAGAACGAAGGGAACAACACAATAAAATTATGTACACTGATGTATTATTTCTACTTCAATTAAATAATTGACAAACAAACATAACACACTTGTCTCTAAATATTTTTCGTATTTAAATTTTCCAACACGAAAAACAATATCTTTAAGTGAACGGAAACTTATAATTATTACGGCATATAGTAAAAGCAGAGTTGTCTGAACCATAAGTAAAATAAAAAATGACACAGCTTATTTTTCCCTCAAGTGTTAATGATAATATGGATAAACAATTAAAAATACATAAAGTCAATTGTGTTGATTACTCGTTATTGAAATATTGCAATGCCAATTATAAGACATCTGATTAAAAACAAAATGTATGGTGGAATACCTAATCTGGAAATACAAACTAATGATACTATTAATGCAACAACAACAATCACATCTTTTCAAGCGCAATCAGAAAACTGCTACAGCTTTGTATTAACAAACATAAATATGTTTGTGCTTATAGATTTAGATAAACTTCAAATCTTTAAGCGTGCTATGAATTGAATATAATTTATATTTAAAAGTTTTGCTACTCTGTTGATAACTAGCAACAGCAAAAAGGAAGATACCATTTTTTATCATCTAATTTTATTTATATTTTATTGTTTATTTGTTTATGATCACAAGGATTGTTTGGATAACAGAGTGTGTCTAGATATACCGGTACCCTTAAAAATATTTTTATGAATTGCAATTAAGCGTAGAAATTAAACAGGCCCTAATACAGACACCATTTTTATCGGAATGCGATTATAGTTTCAATAGCAACTCGTAACGCTTTTTGGATTGAATGTGTAATGACTACTTTTAGCGACAAATTGACTTGGTCAAATACTGCATCTTAAACGGATAAATAAAATTGAAACCATTTATTTTCAATATTATCAACATTATTATTTAGTTATTAATACATTAAGCAGCAAACTCTATTAATCAAAAAGATTTGATATAACATCCGAATTCACTGCAAAAATGAGCTGAGCGATAGGTTTTACGGTTGTTGAAATTGTTCATGATGAGAATGACGATGACGACGATGATGACGATGACGACGACGAGGAGGAGAACAACGACGATAACAATGACGATGATGATGATGATGATGACACTGATGATGATGATCACGACGATGACGACCATAACGATGTTGTTGGTGATAGTGACGATAATGCTGCTGCTGTTGCTGATGACGATGCTGCTGCTGATGATGCGGTGGAGGCGGAGGAGCAGGACGAGGACGAGGGCGACGACGACGACGACGACGACGACGACGACGACGACGATGATGATGATGATGATGATGATGATGATGACGATGATGATGACGACGATGATGATGATGATGATGATGATGATGATGATGATGATGATGATGATGATGATGATGATGATGATGATGATGATGATGATGATGATGATGATGATGATGATGATAATGATGCTGATAATGATGAGATGATGATTATGTTGATGATGATGATCATGATAACGTTGATAACGATGATGTTGATGAAAATAACGATACTGTAAGTAGTAAATTAACTCATTAATTGTTATTATAATACACAAGCACATGCTAATGGATCTGTATCCGCAAGGCGGTCAAATGAAAACTCACTTGGTATAAATATGAAAAATTGAATCAAAATATCATAATGCGGAGTGTTAAAATGTGTTCAAATCTAGCGAAATTGTTGCAGTACTTTTCTACCGAAACCAATGCTTAGCCCAGTTATTTTAAAAATAATTTCAAAATACCACGATACACGTCAATTGGCTAACAAATACATTTGTAAGTTTAACCTCACTCAAAAACAGTATTTATTGAAGACAGGGCGTCAACAATGTCTGAGTTTCTTCAACGTAGCTTAAGTACCTAAAGTACCTTTCCGTTTGATTTATCGCAGGATCCTGGGTCCGCACCCACAGTCTTTTAAAGTGTCTGCATTAAAAAAGATAATAATTGTTGTTTGTAATAATCTTTGACAGCTCATAAAAACATGTAAATCCTCAATTCGTAGAGTTTCAGTATGATTTCATTTATTTAAAAAATAAAGACGGTTAACATATTTTATACACACATATATTAGTAGCTATACGCCATATAACATAGGACATAATGTATATTATAAATCAAAGCGCTGAAGGCACTTTAGTTGTTCGCTGTTGTCGTCCTTGATTAGCTTGTTCGCATTGCATATGCTTATCATTTTGCACAGGCTAATCTTATTTGACGTGGATTAAGCCTCGTTTTCCATGAAAGCAGCCAATATGTGCATATTTTAATGATAAACACTAGACTGGCCAATGGCGTTTACAAGCTGGTATATACATTCACTGCTAGAGCAGAATCATTTGTCGTCTGCTGCAGACAGGCAGTGGTAATCGTTCCTAGCAGAGTGAGTTGTGGTTCTTGCCGTACTTAAGTCTTCTAAGCACCTACTGATTTGCATTTATTACCCATTCTCTTGAAACGCCGACTAATAAAGTGCGATAAACCGCCTATAAGCACTTGGCACATTAACAAATAAGAACATTCCACACCTAACCGAGAACCGACGTCTTTAATCGCGAAACTATAACCAGAAATTGAATACCGCCAGAAACAACAATGAGCTCACTTCGATTAAATATAAATACACTATATTCATTGCGTCCTAAGCAATCAAACATATCAACCGAAAATACCAGCGAATACAGTATTATATATGACATCGATCTTATGTATCGCCTCAGACATGCGAGAGCGCCACGATGAGTGAAGAGTGTGTGTATGAGAGTTTGTTTACAGGTCCTACTGGCCACTTCACGAGATTTGTGTAGCCCGACCTGAATGATGAATGAAATGGATGTAGTAACAGTTATATGAACACGATATATCCGTACCAATATCCATGTGAGCATATACTAATAATAATTAATTTTTTAATCGCCATAAGCTTGAAAATAAACGTAAATAGATACAACAAAGACCAATTCGGAGACTTTAAAAATTTTAAATTACCTCCCCTGCAATAGAAAATATATATGGAGACTCGCATTCTATGGAATATCAAAATCTCAATATATCTTTCTCCGAATTTTTTTTCTGGTAAAAATCATCTTAAATTTAGCTGTATATTCGTATGTAATTAATTAAACAAGAGTTATAAAAAGGCATTGCAAAAAATATCGCGTTTTACTTGAATAAGTTACCTCCCTTAAGCCTATCGGAATATCAAAAATACGTATATAAACAAAACGCGTTCCTTGCATAAGTGATAATAAAGCGCGTGCCCGTGCCACTCGTCCTCCAAATACTTACTAAATATAGTACAACGTATCTACAATCATTGCGACTAACTCATACCTCAGTAAATAAGTAACCAGGATAAATATACGTTTAGGTAATTAAGATATAAAACATACATAAAAAAATTTACATGTTCCCTGTCTGCCGAACCCGATCCATGGACTATAGCCACAAGAGGTTTCTATGTACCTATGTAGCCGGATTGCGCCCTCAGAGCGCCCAACACCGACACAGATCACGCTACTCTCCGGTCAAACACAATACTGCATAGGACTGCTGCCTTTGTCACCATATTATCAGAATCATTAACGTGCAAAATGGAAACTTTCAACTGTCCTTTCACTTCATACATAAGCCATTGCCGATCTTCAATGATCGCTTATTTCCGAGAGATGCATTTTATTTTTTTCAAACTTCGAATTTTGATATATGTTTAACTTATTCATTTAGATTTCATTATTTTCACTATAAATATTGACTTTGATCCAATTATCATCTGAAAAATACGATTTCGCGATTTCTTCAAAGATCGAGCGAGCCTTTTTACCTGTTTACTTATATATATCTAATTTAAGGTTACACAGATGTAAAGTTGTCGTGGCCGAGTGGGTAAGGCGATGAAATTGAAATCTTTTGGGATTTTCCCGCGCAGGTTCGATTCCTGCCGACATCGCATACTTTTTGCGACGCGTTTTATTTCTTTTCTAACGTAATTTGATTTAATATAGCACATAAGCTATGTTTATTGTTAAATATGTTGAAAATTGTATGCACATCCTTCAATTTTAAAATTAAAACAACGTTATGGCTAAATTGATTAATTTACTGCTGAAAATACGAATGATGCATGTTGCATTTTTATTTTTATTTCAAAAAGTAAACGGTAAATCTGTCTATTTTTTGGTATTTTTGCTGTATATAGTGTTTCTATAAAAACTTAATTTAAAATATAACTTAAATGATACTATTTTGAATTTTATGACACTTTGTTTTTAACCGACCCAATTTTTACTTGGCTGAAATCACTTACATTTCATGGCGCTATTCCATAGATTAAAATTTGTAAAAAATAAATGTCTGTAAAAGAATACTTATTTCATCTTGTTTAAACTTTAAACACCTTTACTGCATCTGTACACACCAACTGCATGCCCATATTTGGAAATTTGAATGAATTATGGAACTTTTATATACCCCAGGGGTGAAAATAAACTGGACAAAAGCCGAGAGTGAGGGTGGTTTTGAAAAAATCGGTTTATTTTTTTTTAAGCATGGAAAGCTACCTACAAATTTGCATGTAGTTTAGTGAAATGATGCTGATTAGGAAAATAATTAATTAAATTATATTTGGATATGTGCCCATTAGAGGTGCGCAAGCTTAAAAAGGTAGAATTACCGAAATTCCCGTTCTTACACGTTGTAGCATGGATCGGGTATTGAACACGATACACGTGTGTATTAGCACCCTACTGTAGTCCCGGCGGGGTTATCAAATGCACCAATACACCGGTAAGCAACCAGGGGAATATCATATGAAAAAAGAACTATCATGCATGTTTGATTTGTTAAAGTGTGTCACAAAATTTCCCTAACTGCCGATGTCGGCTATAATTTCGGTATAAACATGCAAAGAAATTAACATATATATAATGTTAATGCCGATATGTTATTGGACATTTTGTATGTCAAATGTTCATTATTTGTATTAAAATTAAGACGATTGTATTGAACACGATACACGTGTATATTAGCACCCTACTGTAGTCCCGGCGGGGTTATCAACTGCACCAATACACCGGTAAGCAACCAGGGGAATATCATATGAAAAAAGAACTATCATGCATGTTTGATGTGTTAAAGTGTGTCACTAAATTTCCCTAACTGCCGATGTCGGCTATAATTTCGGTATAAACATGCACAGAAATTAACATATATATAATGTTATTGCCGGTATGTTATTGGACATTTTGTATGTCAAATGTTCATTATTTGTACTAAAATTAAGACGATGCTTATTTGCCAGAAAGCGTTTATTTCAAATTCAAAACAAGCAATAATCATACATAATACCAAAATATAAAACTAACAAAATGACAACACTCTCGCTTAACGCAACGTTCAGAAGCGCGCGCACTTAACAAAATTATTGCAACGAATGCAAGCTGTAATTAATATGTGACTACTTGCTATACAACCAGTATCATGCGAAAATTGATCTTATTTAATTGTAGTTCCCTCTTTGAATTTATGTTGCCTGTCGATTTTTAGAATAATGTGTCAGTAAGAAATGTATTGCTTGCTCTACAACCAGCATCATGCGAAAATGGATCTTATTTAATTGTAAATCCCTCTTTGAACTTAAGTTGTCAGTCGACTTTTAGAATAATGTGTCAGTAATAAATGTTTTTCTTCAGTTTCACATGTTTTTTTAAGAAAATTTAGTGAAAGATGCAAATGTGTCTTATTTATTTTTTTCTGTGTCTTCAATGTATCTTATTTATATGTGATAGCGTGCTTATTTTTTTTTCAAGAAATGAAAGATGCAAATGTGTCTTATTTTAATTGTATCCATGTCTTAAATGTGGCTTATTTATATAAGATAAAATGATATACTGCCAGTGTCATGCAAAAAAGGATCTAATTTCTTAATATCCACATTCACGCTTTGTTCTTTATTAGCACCGTCTTTAATTAGGCTATCTATTTAAAGTACAGATTACTGTGAACTTAATAATTGTGCAACGGTGATGTTGATCCATTATCGTTGTTAATTTAAAATGTAGACAACAAGTTAGCAATTAATGAAATCAGTTATTTTGGAAGTAAATCTAATTTTTTCTGTACAGTAGCCAGGTGGATGTGTATTGAGCGGATAAGATAGGGATCACCACAACAAGTTTCTAATACACAGTATAGACTTCCCCTATTATTATTAATTACCTGATTGGAATAAATAAAGTGTTAAAGATCATTTCATGTGAAAAGCAGGATTTCTGACATAATTTCAATCGTTTTGCTTTTATACACAATTTCATGGAACAATGAATATATTGGCGCGATGGAACACAATTTATAAATCAAGCTGACAGTATAGTATCATTTTTTAATTATGTGTAATTTAATTCGCATCTCTCCCTTAACTCGTTCAATGACACGTGAACTTATATCAATTATAAAACATCACGTGCATCATTAAATATTTTTTTTTAATTATGAAAACATATATGTTCTACATGGTTTTGTTTAGTTTTTTTTCTCAACCAGAGAGACATTATAAAACATTGTTATATATAAAGCGCTTTACTTTTCTACATTACATAAAGATATATCGATTTTTTTGTTAAGTGTACGTGCTTGACATATTTATAAAAAGGCAGTGTTTATTTTTGTAATAAAATCGAAAATTGACATTTAATTTGATACAATCCACATTGTTTAGCGGCCAAGCGCAGTATTCCGCTCTCGGCGGCCGATGGTCTATTGCAATATATACAATGAAAAGCTGGGTTTCTGACATAATTTCAATCGTTTTGTTGACGCGGAGGTGCTTTTTGGTGGCCAAAAATACTATTGTTCCCTTTATTTAAACCTAAATCAGTATGTTTTTACACTTGAAGGTTTGTACAGCGGGGATTTCGGTACCGGCGCGGGTTTATGTGCTTGTTAAGAATTACCGAAATCCCCGCTAAGAGGCAACATATTATCCTGATTTATGCTTTGATTAAACATTGATAACTAAATTGCAAAAGTGTATAGCATATTGTAAATAAGGTAGTACGATATCATTTTTTTCATCAGATTTGTTTGGAAAATACTTTCTGAAGACTTATTATTACTATGTCATGTTATATTTACATATACTTTTGTGTAACCAATGTTTTAAATGTACATTTTACCTTTTTTACATTCGTTTACACATTTTTCACATAAATAAACTATTTAATAATGGAAAAAATATTCTGATAAGAGTGTTTAAATGATTAACACTAATATGATTGTGTACAAATCAACATTAATGCAAAGCCAAAACCCAAACATAATGACATATAGACCCTTTAAGGCGTAATATGGGGGATTGGCGTAAACATGGGTGATTTCGGCTCTGGGCGTACGAATGTAGCAGTACCGAAATCCCCGCTAATTATTTTCCAAAAGAAGTAACCGAATGGGAGATAAACATGTCACTGGTTGCTTATGAAAAAAAACACTATAATAATTTTGTTGACGCTTGAAGGTTTGTACAGCAGGATTTCGGTACCGGCGCGCGTTTAAGTTCTAGTGTAGAATTACCGAAATCCCCACTGAGAGGCAACTTAATGCTGTCAAGAGTGCTTAATAATTAAAATTAATATCATTTTTTGCACCTTAACATTCATGTGAAGTCAAAAACCATTCATACCGATGACCTATTGACCCTTTAAGGCGTAAATATGGGGATTTCGGTACTAGGCGGGCGAATGTAGAATTACCGAAATCCCCTTTTCATCATCGCACATTAGTGTAACATAAATTTTAACACAATATATGTAGGGAAACTCATATGATTCGCGTAATGTGAAAATGATTATTATGCTATAATTCGACCACGAAACTTGACGTGACTTAATACCGGCATTATGGAATGGAGCTACGCTTGCCGTATTTGACATAAGACCCATTTTCGCAAGTTATCTTATCAATGCTTATATGAATTTGATTGCTATAATCTAATGCGTATTCGACACGGAATTATTGTCAAGGTTTTTCATTTTGTCAATATTTATCATAGCAGGGGACATTGCTGACATCAATATGGATACTGTTTTCATTTTCTGTCGAGAAATGATATGACTTATTATCAAGATTATTTTATAGTACGGTAGCGTTCTCTTCACAAGTGAGATTTATTTGTACTGGTAAATTGCTCTTATACTCACCATTCGGACTCGACGATCGGCTCGAATAAAAATGTTAGTCGCTTAAAAGTACAAATTCATCATATTGAGCACGATTATTATTATTATTATTATTATTATTATTATTATTATTATTATTATTATATTATTATTATTATTATAATTATTATTATTATATAGCTTTTAGAAACTTATACCTTAAAAAAAATCCCATTGGAAAAAAAAATCCCATGAGTAAAAAAAAACCCATGGGACAAAAAAATCCCATGGGAAAAAATCCCATGGGATTTTTTTATTATTTTAAAACACGATATAACGCGTTGAAATCGCGAGAAATGCTCATCATTTGTTAAAAGGTAGTGTTTCTGAAGGTTACATGAATAAATCTCTAAAAATCAGAAAAAAATCCCATGGGATTTTTTTTTCCCATAAAAAAATGGGATTTTTTTTCTATCAAAGTAAATTGAACGAAAATAAGCACAAATGCTTTAACAATGCTTAAAATCGATAACTAAGCACAAACGAACGTGTTTTATGTTTTTGAAAATCCCATGGGATTTTTTCTCCCATAAAAAAAGCTGGAGAAAAATCCCATGGGATAAACCAAAATTCCCATGGGATAATGAAAAATCCCATTGGATATTACAAAAATCCCATGGGAACCCCAACTTTGCAAATAAAGTTCAAAGTGAAGAAAACGCATTTAACAAGCAAAAATAACCAATTATTAATCACAAGTTAGACTTTTATCTTATACTTTATCACAAATAAGCAAACCTTCAAGAAAAGGGTACTTAAGTTTGCGAAATTTCGGTTTCGCAAAGTTTTTCCGGTGGCCGTTCTTAATAAAACTGGTCAAAATGGATAATATTTCTAATTAATTTTATCAAAATTGGTCCTTATCATGCAAATGTTGAAAACATATTAAAAATCGATGATTGGCATACCACAATAATATTGCCGAATATATTTATTTAGTATCTTTCTGATCAAAACAGACTTCAAGTGCACAAAGTTTACGAGACGGCGTTTATATAAAGATTTCTGCAACTGACCGCAAACTGACCTTGATACCTTGCGGATTGGAATGCAATGCATTAAAGTTAGGTAACAATTCTGCTGCTGAAACGACGGCTTGTTTACGCCAACTGTACTCGACCAAGGCAACAGCTGTGCCTAAAATATTGATAAAGCGACTAAACGAACTATTTACTCCATCAGACAAAAATAGCATAGATTCCAATTTTGTCCTTCAATAAAAAGGTCGCAACCCCTTCTGCGAACTCCGGTGATGAACTGTATATAAACTCTGACTTTCGCGGGTTGAAATGCAATGCAAGTAAGTACTAAATATGAGAAAATAGCCTTTAGTATAAACGCTTTTGCGCTGGTAATTCTCTGAAAATAAAAGGTGAACGCACAAACTGTATTTATGTAGAAAATTGATTGTAAAACTGTTCTATCTATTGAGCCTTTTCATTAGAGATAAAATTGTTTCATGCAGTAAAACAGTGTTACAAAGACGCGGATATGTTTCCAATGTTCTGGTGTTAAACTCAAATCAGCCAATGGAATAAATGAAGTGTATTCATTCGTACCTAGCCGCGGGAAATTTTGTTTGCATATTATTGGATACTTACAAAGGTCAAGTCAGGGTGAAAAGCTGGCTTAATACAGCTTACGCCGAAAAAATAAGATATAAATTTGAAATAATTAATGAGAAAACTATCAAATCTACCTTGTAACCGTTAATATTTAATTGAGCTTCATTATGTGAAAGGGGGTTTAATGCATGTGCATAAAGTGGCGTCCAAGATTTGCCTGTGCAATCCGCATAGGCTAATCAAGGATGACATTTTCGGCTTTTATGGTATTTTCGTTTTAAGAAAGACTCTTCTTAAAGCCGCACAACAAATTTAGCATAGTAAATTTAAGTATTAATAAGAAACACTTAAGCAAGGACCACGCTTACTAGAAGTTTAAAACATGTTATATAGTATGCATAAATGAATGCGCTTTTATGCATAATAAATACACTGCAGTTCTTGATTACTAGTATCGCTTACATGTAACTTAAATCATGTATCCTATACATAAATGAATGTCAAAACAACAAAAATAGTGTACACTGCCAGGTGCAATATGTTTTTCAATAACGGAAAAACAATCTAATAGATTAACCTATGTTACCCACTCCCGGGACAACCATGACGGCGGTGTCCTGGATCGGATTTTTCGATGTTGAACAAATGTTTGAGCTTCCAGAGGGTATGCATTTGTCCACAGGAAGCCCTTCAAACGGCAACAACGTCATAAAACTTGCATTTTTTTAACGCAAACAGTGCGAACCAGTACCTTATCCCCCTCTTCAAGGCGAACACGTCTAACCGTCATGTCATATCGCCGCTGATGTTGCTTTTGCTTTCCCTATTCGCGACCTTATAAGTTAACTGCAAACGTTCCCATAGATCGTATACATTCTCATTGCGATCTCGTGTTCTTGAATTTGCGTCACGTTCTATCCCTAACTATCCCACTGGGGGCTGACGAGGTATAAGCGTAGTCCGTTTCGCTACGAAGTCGGGTATATGTTTTTCTACGAAAACATTGTGTACATACACATGACATCGAAGAACGGATTAGTGGAAATTTGTGTTTAAAAACAGGTAAGATTATGCTTTTGTAATAACAAAACTCTGAATTTAAGCACAATGACATTTCATAGGTCTGTTACATCAAATTATGATTCAACATGTGTCTGGTTTATGCGTTAAACATTAAATTTACCGCTGATTTATCAAACCGAAGTCAAGTTTTATTTTACAAAAATGCAATTAAGGTTTACAACTATGTTTAATTGACACAATTTTACAATTTCCATATTGATGTATGTATCGTTTAAGCCACTGGTGTGTTCAGAAATGTATAGGGTGACCCAGTTGTCAGAAATAAAGGCTAAATAGTATTATTATGTATGATCGTGTCTCTGACAGCATACGTATATGCCTCGCTACGACAACGCTTTAGCGTGTATGCGTTTCTCACAGAGGACGTATTGGTTATCTCTCAAAGGCGAAATAAAGAACATGTTTTTTAAAATACAGAGTCATGGAGTGGCTGGATGTTTCCTTTGAGAAAGAGATAGTAACAACGACACAACATGATCCGAAGCGCACAGTCGACATGGTAATGCACATTATTATGATATAAATAAATTCACGACTAGGCCAAAGGAAACGATCAAAATCGAAAATCCATATATAAGACGACAGTTGAGAGTCGAGAACCTATTGTCGTCGGTCTCAATAAAATTTACGCATCTTCACCTTGTGACAATCCCTTATACGTTCTTTTGGACAGAGACCGACGATAGGTTTTTAGCATACGGTATTCTTTATCAAATAACATTCGATGCTCGTTATGTTATCTCGAAACTCTGCTTATGTCAAAGTAAATCCCATGTCCCAACTTCGATCCTTCTTTATCTCATACGGATTTTTACATTTTATCTGTCAAAGCGATTTTCTTGAAATCGGTTACCGCCAACTAATTTTTAGATGAATTTCATGTTCGTATACATGATTTTACCGGTAAAATCAACACCTGTAACAGCCGTAAGGTGTGGAAAGTAGGTACCCAATGCACAAATCCGCAATTTCCTAATCAATGTATTGTTGTTAAGGCTTGACAGTGGGTTTCTGTCACAGGTTATTGTTTACTGTGTTACATGACGGCCGGTAAATTTACCTCGTGTTACAATGTGGTTAAGTCCGGTCCTCACTAGATGCCGGCGGAGCCCCGGTGCGTGATCAGGCATCTACCGGGATGAACCGGGGCCATACCGGGATGAACCGGTGCTCCACCGGGAATGAACCGTAGACGACCGGGGACAACCGAGGCTCCACCGGTAAAATATTAAAATGTTTAATACCTCCGAGATGAACCGCGAGTCACCGGGAAGGACCGACAACGAACCGGCGTGGCACTGTGAACAACCGGGACTGCACCGGTACTGTCACCATAGCTCCACCAGAGCCCAACAGACCCGGCAGAGCTACGGGGAGCCTGGTGAAATGCCGACAGAGTCCCGGTATAGATTCGGTACATAATTAAACCGGCGCTCTGACGGTTCCATCCCGGTTGTGTCTACATTGTCCGAAGGTACCACTGGCTCGGGAAATATCTGACAATGGGCGTGTTAATTCGTGATATCTTTCGCAACAGGACTTTCTGTCACTGTAGATTTTGTCGGAATTATCAATTTGCCAGAAACCGGATTGAATGTAATATTTTCAGAATACTTTTAATGTCGCCACCCATAATATTGAACGTTCGATTTCTGTATTGTACACCTGGTGCAGTGTCACAAGGCATCTCCACATAAAGGGAACCTTTTCGTTTGGATGCTCATGCGCACAATTAAGCACAGCATCTTTTGGCACTGGGAAATGGTAGTCTGCAGTAACTGCAAACTGCATGTGATATGTCCTGAAAGGATACAGAGACTTCGTTGAGTAACCTATACATTATATTTGTACTTCGTAGCACAACCAATACATACTCTGTGCGAAACCTATACATAAAGCGACTTGTAATTTCCTTCGAAACAAAGCATCTGAATAATTAAAATACATGTTCGTAACCGTTTTTTACTTTAAAATGTGTAATGTACAATGAATCAAAGTAACATGTAGGTTTAATTTCGATTTAAGTTACCGTAATTGGCTTTTTTAACATAATAACCACCGTTATGCATTGCTTCAAATCAAAATATTTCGATTTTAACCTTACCTCAAAAATAAATGTACAGGCTGAAACTACGCACATTTGTTATTAGTTTTTTATTGAAAATAAGTACCTACCAGTACTGGTGTTCCGTTCTCTAATCCATAAACACCAGAAAATATGAAACTCGCCTGATTAAGTAGTGTATGTACACAATGTTTCGTAGTAAAACATATACCCGACTTCGTAGCGAAACGGACTACGCTTATACCTCGTCAGCCCCCAGTGTATCCATCAACTTGTGTTTAACCGCTCTGGCATACCATGCATCTGTGGATGATATAGAGTTTGTGTTTATTTTTCTTATAGAGGATAGTTTGCACCATTCTAGTATTACATGACCATCAACATGTATTCTGTAGTCATTCTTGCTGTCTGATTTTGGATTAGGATAGCAGAATAAGATCTGTGAAATGATTCTTTACTACTGAATAATAACCATATAAGGACATTTCAAGCGTAAGGAAATCCATACATATCAATTCAAAAGGGTAATTCCGCAGTTGTATGGTCGGGCGTCTTTCTTCGCACCACCGAGGAAATTTCCTTCACCACGAACATCAACAAACCCATCATCACCAGGGCCTAAAGAACCTTGATTTTATTAAGGTTTCTGTTCTGTAAGTCCCTTGGTCTCCAGCATGATAGTGTAAACAAGTGAAACAATGTCATGAAAAGGGGCAGTTAACACAAGTTGGGTCTATCTGATATCCGATTCTGTACAAAGACATTATTTCGTAAAACAAATGTCGCCATTCTCAGAAGACAAGCTGATCTGGCTCTATGCTACACATATTGCTTGCTCGTTTGCTTACGGTTAGACAAAATAATCTGCTGTATACAAGAAACTACTGCTCTAATTAACATAACAAAACTGGCCATCACCCATGGGACTTTGCTGCAACATCGACTACTTGCTGAGGCATTCTGACACACTTCATAGCATGATGTTCCTGACAAACAACCTTATGTATGTCTGTAAAGACACTGCTTGATCGACCGGCGGTCGACTCAGAAAGTCGACATTAAAATAGTTTTATCGAATAGGTACATAATACTGAAAGAATAGGTTGATATAGTAGCTTACCAACGATATGAAGTTGTATCTAACTTGGTTGTTGTCAAAATATAAGTAAATGGATTATTATCTGTCCTTACCTGAAACGAATTACCATACAGGTAATCGTTAAAGGTATCCGCGACAACCCACGTCAACGCTCCAAATTCCAGCGTGAGAGCAGGATAGTTACGTTCTGCCGTCATAAGATATCGACTCCCGTTTGTAATGACGCGTTCTTTGTCATCATCCTGTAACTGAAAGAGCACAGCACCCAATCCGATACCACTTGCATTGACGTTAAGGTTCATGTAGAGGCTTCAGTTGAAAAATGTGGGACCCCTAGCATTGAACTCAAATTTGTCTAAACGAAGAGTGCCACATTGCAAATATATATGCTCAAAAAGATGGTTTTCCTTCAAACTGCTACCAATTTTGTGCAGCAACGTCTCATACCATCGACATAGTCAATAAAAATACAAAGCGATTTTAACACAAAAATAGAAATTATTTTCAAAAATCTGATTGATGTTTATTCAAAGTTTTTCGGCGGAAAATTATATAACTAGTTAATCATATCGACATTGATGAAGGCAAGTTACGCTTAAATAGTAAAAAAAGTTTACATATCTAGAAATATCAAAACTCGAACACATGTCATTTCATGACGATGGGGGCAGCCGTTTTTTAAATTAATTAAATCAAAAGAAACATGCTAAAAACTCACTCATCGCCTAATTGTCATTCCAAACGGTTGACGATGACAAATGCATTGAATTGTAATCTTTCTGTTGATGTGTGCAAACTGCATGATCAGACTCATAAACACTCCGAAAAATAACTTTGTAAGAAGCATTTTACCAATGTTTACAATTGTTGTCGAATCACATGCACTTGTATTATTGCGCACAAAATAGTAGGCTTATAGACGGACAGAAAGATCGATACAAAACTCCGTTCAATTCATCACAGTATACTATTTTTTTGATAATATATAATAATAATTCGCTTCAACAACATAAATGTAAAAAAATATTCTTTTATACGGAGTTTTTAATAACAAAGTGAAAACAACGGAAGTCGGATGGATATTCTGTGAGATGCATTTCTGCTCCATCAAAACAATACAAATACACTAAAAAAAGACGTGTGGGGGAAATTTTACAGCTGGAAAATATTTGAAATGAGGTAAGTGATTATATTTCTATGTGATCATTTCTGTTATTAAGGTTCATGTAGAGGCTTCATTTTGAAAAATGTGGGACCCCTAGCATTGAACTCAAATTTGACTAAAGGAAGAGTGCCACATTGATAATGTATACATATATGCTTTAATGGATGTTTTCCTTCAAACTGCTACCAATTTTGTACATCAACGTATCATAACATCCCCAAAATCAATCAAAATACAAAGATATTTAACACTAAAATATACATTGTTTTCAAAAATCTGAATCATGTTTATTCCACGTATTTCGGCGGAAAATTATATAACTAGTGAATGATATCGACATTGACGAGGGCAGTTACGCTTAAATAGTAAAAAAAGTTTGCATATCTAGAAATATCAAAACTCGAAAACATGTCATTTCATAACCATGGGGGCAGCCATTTTTAAAATAAAAATAGAAAGAAACATGCTAAAAACTCACTCATCGCCTAATTGACATTCCATACGGTTGACGATGACAAATGCATTGGATTGTAATCTTTCCGTTGATGTTTGCAAACTGCACGATCAGACCTCATACACTCAAAAGAATAAATATGTAAGAAGCATTTCACCAATGTTACAATCGTTGTCGAATCACATATACTTTATTATTGCGCATAAAATGTA